>NC_056525.1:17234049-17289605 GCF_019175285.1 Sceloporus undulatus | reverse complement strand
GATGTATATGAATAGTAACAGAAATACAAAACCTCTGGGTATGTTGGTGAGGTGACAAGTTAAATTTTCACAATTGATGATCATTGGGAGACAAAATAGGGAGGAAAGATATAGTCTAAAGCCAAGATAACTGTATGGATGTTAGAGGGAGTTCTTGAAATGTAGCATGATGCTGGCTGGGAACAAGAATTGAGTTGTGATAAAATGAACAAGGGACAACTTGTTCCCCTTGTCTTTTTTCCACACCAATACTTTAACTGAAGTCTTCACAAGGCTGCCATGTTAACTAGTGTTATATGTAGTGTGCCAAGAAACCATTGTGTTTGTTTAGCCCACTGTCAGTGGACTGCAGTTTGTGGATATATCCCAATTTTGCTTTCTCTTTCCAACCTCCTTTTGAAGTTTTTTTTTGCACAAGAACTGCTGTTCTGAGGTCCAAGTTGGAATAACTAGGAAAGATTGAAGTGTTCTGCAACTGTTGTTGGTTTTTTTGTTTTTGTACAGTCGACCCTTGCTTTGCGTGGGGGGGGTCTGTTCTGGACCCCCCACGTAAAGCTAATTCCGCCCATGCTCAAGCCCCATTTAGATGAATGAGGTGCACTTCTGTGTGTGGTGCAGTGTGCGTGCCACAGGTGTACACGCCATTCGTCTAAATGGGGCTTCCTGTCCACGTGACCTCAAGTCCGTGTATGGGAAGCCAGTGTATAGGGCAGGCCGACTATATATTTATTCCTAATGTCTGATTTATGTCCATTTATCTTTTGATGCAAAGATTGTCCTCTGTAGAGTGCTGAAGGGCATTGTTGATAGTGGGTGGCATATATTAGAGGCTGAGCAAGTGAAAACACCTCTAATGTTGTGGGTGTTGTGATTAGGTCCTGTGCTTTTTCCCATGTAGATGTGTGGGCAGAGTTGACATCTGGGTTTGTGGCAAGATCTTGTAAAGGGGAGAAGAGAGGGGGGAGGGAGAGGGAGAGGGAGAGAGAGAGAAGACTGTATAAAACAGTGGTATAGAATCCCCTGTCCTGCCCATGAGAAAAAGAAACAGACTAGAATCCTGTTGGTGTCATGTATGTGTGTAACTTGAAGTCCTTTTTTGATGGTGTGGAAGGAGATGTTTGCTACCTTCTTGTATACCAGTGATTCCCAAAGTGGGTGGTACGCCACCCCTACAGGCGGTGGAAAGATCCAGGTGGGTGGTGAGGGGGAATTGGGGCAGCAGGGGACAAAAATGGTGTGGCAGGGTGCTTTCTGTTAAAGTATTGGTGCAGAAAAAAGACAAAGGGAACCAGTGGCTTTTAGTATCATGGTGCATGAAACTTCTTTTCAGGTTCTCTTAGCTGCATCTTTCACTAGAAGTAGTGGGAAACCCTTGCAAGGGTTGGGCTGAAAGCATTGTTTTTGTTGCTTGGAGCAGTACCATTTGGGGACACATTGACTGGAGTAAGGAGTTAGAGCATGCGGTAGAAAGAAAGAAGCATCAGCAAAAAGGAGCTTTCACGTTTGAGACGCTGATTAAGCTTTGTGTGCTCCAGCCTGCTCTTGATTTCTTTCACCGAAAAGATTGAGAGATCTCCAGTCTAGAGCATGTAGTCTCTGTAAACTCAGTACTGTACATATACACCGGCTGCACCTCTCTCTGCCCTGACGAAGAAGCATTCAACAAACACCTTTCCTTGCTGGGGAGACGCTTCTCCCTTTGCACTTGGTCACCTTAGGAGCAGCAATCAAGCAGTTGACTTCTTGCCTGCACTGACCTTTGAGACAAAGCTGGAATGGGTGAGAGGCAGAGTCACTGCTCAGCCAGCTGCATGGTTGCTGCTCTGAGGGTGTCCAGGTGCAAAGGGAGTAGTGACCAAGCAGTCAGTTGAAAAGTGACTGAGAAGCTTCTCACCTGTGCCAGCCTTTACTGCAAGGCTTGCACAGGTGAGAGGCTTTTTGGTCGCTACTCAGCCAGCTGCTCGGTTGCTGCTCTCAAGGTGCCTGGATACAAAGGGAGAAACAACCAAGATTCTTTTTTAAATGCATTAGAACAGTAGATTTAATATTAGGAAATAGACTTTGGGGGGGCACTAGGGTTGTTGCTCAAAAGGAAAGGGGGTGGAAGCTCAAAAAAGTTTGGGAACCAGTGTATATCATTCACTGTTCCAAAAGCTGTTAAGTCCCTGGAGTATGCTACCATGGTCATGTACTAGTCAGAGACTGGGGAGAAGGAACAGGGGTGTTTTGAGTCCAGCTGCAGTTTTCTGGCCAGAAGAAGAAAGCTGACCTTACCATTCCTGCTCTCCATCAAGTTGCTGAAGATCTAGGATGGTAACCTCAGCCCTTCTCTACTGGCTGCAAACTTCATCCAGATGTTTCCTGGTCACCTCTGTCTTTCACGCTCTCTGTGGTCTAATATATAACCATGGCAGCAGGCTTGAAAACTGAGCACTTTAAAGCTGTCTTCTGGGGACAGGCGGAATGTGTAACTGTGTGGATCATGGCTGCAATGTTCCATTTTAAATTTAGTTATCAGGGTCTAATGACAACCCAATAAAAATGTGCAAGCAAAATTGTGCAAGCAAAACTGGACCAGTCTTTCCAAAATGTCATCATTAATTTTATTAGCATTTTAAAGAGTGTTTTTTTTTAAAAGAAGTAAATTGGAAACTAGTAAAAATAGCTATTGTTCAGCTAACCTGAAGCATTTTGAGGCCAAAAAAGAAAGCTTTAAAAATATCCTGCAGTGGTCAGCATTGTTTTCGTGATTTAATATGTCCTGATTGGAAAGCTGTTTCCTTGCCCTTGTACACCATCCGAAAACATCCACTGCCTGACAGCTGTCATGTCCCAAGACCATGGAGAAACATCTATCTGGCGCCTTAGGGTCATCAGACATCAAAAATTACTAGAAGAGCATGCAGTAACACTCATCTGATTATCACACATGGAAAATTTATAAACCAAAATTACTGTGTTCCTGTACATTCAGACTCTAGCATTTACATGTGGACATTTTGCTGATGAAAGCTGGAGACAGAATGGTGGACTAGTGAACCATTTGGTATCAGCCATAAAACCTAGTGCAACCTAAAAATAAGGGGAACATGGACAAACCAGTCTGTATATGGTCCATGTCATTTTGTATTAAATCTCAAGATCACTCCATCCAGTTTTTACATCAGTTTTACTTCTTTTAAATATCATGTAAATTTGTAATTAAATAATTTTACCCATTTCCTGAATGTATGCATTTTGGCACACAGCTTTGCCTAATGAACACATTTGTGTGCATAATTTTTAGCTAAAAGCTGCTTTGCAAAATCAAAGATGCACCCTTTCTTGAAGGATGTTCCAGTCTGTATTTAATCCAGGATGTGCAAATTAGGTCAGTTAACTTTAAATGCTGACCAGATGAAGTTCTCCCTCATCTCTAATGTGAGGAGAATGTCATTTTTTTCTGGGGCATTCTTTTCTGATGTTGCTGAACATTATTGTATAGAAAAGTACTAGACGCTGTTGTTTAGTATGAGCTATTTTAAAATCAGATTCCAGTGTTTTCTATTAATGCTGTGTTCATTGTTGAAATAAAAGCTCTGTTTTATTTCACATTCTTCATCTCAGGATGGATACTTATTGAAGCCCACCACCCCTCCTTCTCTTTTTATTGCCGGAAGCTCTGTTATTTGTTTTATGAGACCCAGCGAGACAGAAATTAATTTCTTATGCTTTGATTTTAAGCCAGACGTCTCAAATCCATGGGAGATGGAGTGACAAGGGGAGGGGTATAGGAGGCAATTTGATTGCATCTTAATATATATTAAAGTGACACAGGAAAAGCAAGCGATTTGGAAGGAAAGACATTTTGTACTAACTCCTTTGGGACTTAAGTTTTCCAGTGCAGCTTTTACTTCATCTGAATCTGGTTGAACATTCAAAGTTTTCTATGGTTCCATACTAAAATACAGTCTTCCTGTGCTGGGATAAATTGGACAAGGACTCTCCTTGTATAATCCTAGAAGATTTCTTGCCATAACTCTTCTGCTGTTTTGGCTGACCATCCATTTCTGGGCAGGATTGAAAGTTCTGATTATGACCTTTAAGGCACTATACAGCTTGGGTCCAAACCAGTGGCATCACTACAGCAGTGCGGGAGTGCAGATCGCACCAGGTGACACCCTAAGAGGGGGTAACACCACTGCTCCTCAGACATCTGCCTGTGGCATTCACCTGTGTCCCACTAAAATGATGAAGAGATGATGTGAGTGGAGTGAGGCTCTTTGTGAGAAGAAAGGAGAGTCCCCAGTGTTGTTGTTTTTTTAAAAATCAAATTTCAAAAATTAATTTTTATTTTTTTAAAATATATATATATATATTTTAAAAACGTCACATTTTAACAAGTTTTCACTTTACACACATGAAACTATGTGTGTGTGTGTGTGTGTGTGTGTGATATTGTAATATAAAAGTATAATTTTAATTGTACTAATTGTTATGTCACAGCTATTACTATTACATTCAGTGATACTGTATGGGAATTACGATTGATGAGTAACATTGCTAAGAATTCTGTATAAGAGGAGGTCAGTGGTGTGGTGCGGTGTTACCACAATGGGTGACAACCGTAGTGACACCACTGGTCCAGACTAAAAACTGTGGGGTGAAACAAGCAGGCAACAGAAAGCAGCTTCCAGTCATGACGCATGCCTCTAAACTGGCTGGAAACTGAAAGTGAGCTCTGAGCCTAAAAACTGGAGCAAAAAGAAGCTGAGATACTCAGGCTTAGCAGGAAAAAATGCATCTGCATTTAAGCAGCCCAGGGCCAGTGTGGGCTGCAGCAAAATAAAATAAAAATAAAAATAAAAAAGTGTGATAACTCCAATGGATGTAATTACAACTTACACAAACCACACAGTCCATGGGGTGAAGGGAGTATGTATCCGGAGCCTCCATGATTGTGCTTTGCCAGTGCATCACTCGCACACTGATTCACCGAAACCCTGCACTGGCAGAGCATCGCACATGCAGCTGTATGGCTGATTAGAGGAGTGGCCATCCAAAGGAATGGCATCTGAGCAGGATGTGGGAGGTAACTGGAGGTCACAGGTAGTGTTTTTGAGCAACAGTGTGCATGCATGGTGGGGAGGTGACCAAAAAAGAAACAAACAGAGGCACAGCCTAATGCTATCCCATGTGGTCTACCTGTAGGTGTTCAGCACGCTTTGGGAATGGGCCATGCGGACAGGAAGGTTTCAACCCACTTTCAGAAAAATCAGGATCGAGCTGCTTTTTCCTGTCCATCTGCTCTGGCTCTGGGTCTCCCCATACAAACTAGCCTGAGTTCTAACATCTTTGTGAGAGGGCTTTCTCTTGGTCCCAACACTTTCAGGGGCACAGTTGGTGGCTGCTCCCAGACTGTGGAACTCCCTCCCACAGGAGGTTTTGTCAGCCTGCTCCATGCTCTCTTTCTGCTGGCAGGATAAGAATTTTTTATTTAGGCAAGCTTTTTACTGATTTTAATTGTATGGAAGAATAATACAGTAGTATGCTCTGTTTTTATTTTGTCTATTTTAATTTATGTTTAAAATGTATTTTAAAATATTTGTAACTGTGTGCTCTTAATAGAACTGATGTTTAATTCTTTTTACATTTTTGTAATAGCTAAACTTTTATATTAAATTTTGTGATATGCCTTGGGTCTCTTGGCAGGAGCAAGGCAAGACAAAAATTGAATAATAAATAAATAAACAACTTAGTTTGTAAAACGAGAGAATATAATTTAATTTGGAGAGTAGACTGTCTCTGGAATTCACAGAGAGTAAATTGGAAACAAGACTAATTGTCATCTCTTGTTTTCAAGCTAGTGACAATGGGCTGAAGCTCTGTTGATTTTTCTTGGATAAGTATCCATTTTCTTTGCGTCTACCCCTTGCATCAGTAGTTGCAGGCATATTAACCTGGGTTGCTTCTCATAATAACACTAACATTGCTATGTTCTATTGTTCAAAAATCTAGAGGAAGAAAAACATGATTTTGTAATAAGATATTACATAAAATAATCTTTGACTTCCTAGGAGAGTGTTACTAAATTAGGGTTATTTTATGTTTGGGTTATTTTACATGTTACAAGTGTACATCTAACAGGAAGCTACAAAGAGCTAAAGATCCATATTCAATGTGCTCGTATGATGTGCAAGCATGTATTCTTTATATTCCAGTATCCCCCTATCTGAGTCAGGAGTTTGACTCATAGGCCTTCATGGTTATTTTTGTGACTGCTGTTTATGCTGTAGTATCCCCAATCTCTTCTCTAAAACTTCTCATTTAGCTCTCAGGGGAGGAAAGACAGAAGGCGGAACAATCTGTAGAAGCTGCCCCAACTAAAAACTACTTTTGGGGAAAGGAGTGGGGCTGGAAGAGAAGGGGGAGGAGCTTGTGTATTGTCTTTTTAGCATAATCTAGTTTACAAGGCAGGTCCCAAAATGCACCTTAGCACTAAAAGATCAAAAGAGTTTCCCATAAGTTCAACCTAGACAATGAGGAAATTGAAATGTAAAAAAGTTTCCATACCTTGGATCAAACATTGATCAGAACGGAGACTGAAGTCAAGAAATCAAAAGAAGACTAGGAATGGGAAGGGCACCCATGAAAGAACTACCTAAGTGTAAAGATAAACAACTGAGCACAAAAGTTAGAATCATACAAGCCATTGTATTCTCCATCATCATGTACGAATATGAGAGCTGGACAGTGAAGAATTCCAAAAGAAAGAAAATCAACTCATTTGAGATGTGCTGCTGGAGGAGAGTGCTGAAGATACCATGGACAGCCAAAAAGACCCCCCCCCCAAGGGGGTCCCTGAACTCTCCCCATAAGCCATAATGATGAAACTAAAGCTGTCATACTTTGGCCAGATCATGGGAAGGCACTACTCACTAGAAAATGTGATAATGCTAGGGAAGATAGATGGCTGTAGAAAGAGAGGAAGACTACACTCCAGATGAATGGACTCAGTCACAGCCTTGGAGGATAGAGGATCTAGAAGGTGTCTCATCTGCAGAGTCACCATATGAATCAGGGGCAACTTGAGGGTAGTTAACAACAACAACAACAACAACAACAACAACAGTCCTGCTCAAAGTAATGGTCCAGGGATCAGTACCAATCTGTAGGCTATTGATTTCCAGTGTATGCAAGTAAATGGGATTTTTAACTCAGAATAGAATCTAACAGTAAATTGAATCCAGAAGTCACTTTAACAACACAGAGTCAAATAGTCTCTGGTTTGGAAGCCCAGGGCTCCACACCAAGCAGTTCAGCCAAGCTTATATAGTATTCTGACAAAAATGTGTGGTGGTAGCAACTGAGCAACAAAAGACTATGACAGAGAAACTTACCATTACAAACCTATCACTATTTCCAGATTGTGCATATCACACTCATTATTGTATTTAGAGATATCTTGTAGCACCTTTGAGACTAACTGAAAGAAAGAAGTTGGCAGCATGAACTTTCTTAGACTAAAGTCTACTTCCTCAGATGCATTACTTCTTTGTATCCTGTTCCAGCTGTTATCAGCAGAACATATCAAGAAAGTATGGGGGATAGGTCAGAATGTTTTGTATACATATCTAACATAAAATCACTAAGCATGTAAAACATTTTGTATGCTTTTTTTTGGTGGGTTTTTTGGGCTATGTGGCCATGTTCTAGAAAATTTTCTTCCTGATGTTTCGCCAGCATGCCACAGATGCTGGCGAAACGTCAGAAAGAAAATTTTCTAGAACATGGCCACATAGCCCAAAAAACCCACAAAAAACCATGGATACCGGCCATGAAAGCCTTCGACTTCACATTTTGTATGCCTTCTTAAACTATTTGATAGCAATAGCAACAGCATGTATATTTCTATACTGCTTCTCAGTGAACTAACGCTCCCTAAGCGGTTTATAATGTGGAAGCTAATTGGCCCTAACAATCTAGGTACTCATTTTAACGACCTAAGAAAGGATGCAAAGCTGAGTGGACCTTGGAGCCCTGGGATCGAACTCACTATTTTAGCCACTGTGCCACCAGGGCATACCTGCCCCCCCCCCCCCAAAGTCTGTAATGTATAAAATTGTTGGTTATATAAAAGTAGCCATGTTGCCTGGGCCTTTGCTCTAAAAACTAATTACACACAAGGTGCAGTGGTATTACTAGGAGTGTGCGGGGAGTGTGGGCTGCACTGGGTGACACCATCAAAGGGGTTGACACCTGGTGGGGCAGTCAGTGGGTAACAATATGTCAGGCAGCTGGGTTGGGACAGTAAGGTGGACAGGAGGGGAGGCAGACAGTGAGTCCCCCTCCCTGCTCGCTTCCTTTGCCACTTCTCCTTCTGCTGCCCTCCTGTTCTCTCCCCAGGGTTGTGCATCCCAACTATGTGATGGGGAGGGAGGACTTAATACCTGGCACTGCCTACTGGATTTGTGTGGTAAACTGGCTACAAGGGCACTAGTGGCAACATCCTCCTACTTTTCCATGTCTCTCACTCCCTTTTGCAGGGCCAAGAGGATCCCCGGATGCCCTGGTCTAGGCCCCCTCCAGCCCCTGTCTTTGCAGTAAGGGGCAAGAGGAGGCAACCAAGACCAGATTTCTCCCTCCACTGGCAGCTCCCAGTTGCCAGAGCTGCAGAGTGGCTGCCTGCCTGTGGGTGACACCACGAGTTACCATTCTGGGGTGACACCAGTCCTTGAAACACCACTGATATTATGTATATGCGCTTCACAAATACACCTATCATCTTTTGGTGACCCCATGAGTTGGTTGTAATAATTGCGCTTAATTGCCTGCTAGTCTCTGGAGGCTGAGGCCACAAAGTAAGATTACTTATACCGTTTGTTAATTCTTTGAAACCAGACTGATTTTCAAATTCTTTCCTTTCACTCTTTGCTGCCATAAAGTCTTATTGAGTCTGCACACTTGTTCCCACCCTGCCACCTCTCCAGTACTGCCCTGTTTCTCCCATTTATCTCCCACTTCATTTCTATCAGTGTTTTCAGCCTATATTTCAACTTCAATGCACCTTCTTGCATCTTTGACTGTCAAATTCCCTGCTCCTCTGTCTTTTTCTCCTGACATGACTCTTCAGTCGTAGTTGTTGCATAACTCTGTATCCAATTGACTCTGCCAATCTTTGTACATTGGGAATTTTTAACCTTTCACAGCAATTGGTTCTGATGATGGATCTCTTCTGGACTTCTGAAGCAGAAGGAGAAAATGTATAGTGATGAGCTGTTTCCTCTTTACTTTTTTTTTAAAAAAAATGAAAAGCAGCCATTATGAGGCTGAAATCAGAAGCAGAGGGGTGGGCCTGCTTAATCCTTTCCCCTTCTGTTTGCCCACTCAGAAGTATTGTTCCTCTAGGCTTTCCTGCTTCTCTATCTGTCTCTCTCTCTCTCTTTGTCTTATCTCTGTCTTCAAGTCATCTGTCAAATTATGACAACAGCATGAATTTCATATGGTTTTCTTACATAAGAAAAACTTAGAGTTTTCCTTCCTCTGAAATGTAGCCTACAGCACCTGGGACTCATTCATATTACATGTATTGCAGTATCATTCCCAGTTTAATTGCCATAGTTCCATCCTAAAGAATCATAGGGTTTGTAGTATAGTGAAGCACTGGGGCTAGCATCTCATGAGGCTGTTGAAAAGACATGCAAAAGCCAGGAGTGTTAAAAGAATGAACAATATATGTAGAAACTGTCTGTCCATCAGTGGTGAAATTGCAGCACAAATGCAGTATCCTTAAATCCAGAAAACATATCCAGTGTTGTTGTTGTGTGCCTTCAAATCATTTCCAGCTTGTGATGACCCTAAAGTGAACTTATCATGTTTTTTTTTTTGTAAGATTTGTTCAGAGGAGGTTTGCCATTGCCTTCCACTGAAGTTGAGAGTATGTGACTTACCCAAAGTCACCCAATGGGTGTTACGGCCAAGCTGGAAATTGAACCCTGGTCTCCAGAGTTGTAGTCCAGCACTCAAACTACTACTCTATGGTAGCCTAAAGGTTTTTCCAAACGCTACTGAAGCTTCTTGAGAAATTCAATATTCTTTGCCTAAGAGAGGTGGGTAGTTTCACACTGGACAGAAAAGTCTGGATCTCGTGAAATCTCTTTTTTTTTCTGTTGCTAATGGAGTTGAAATTTTATTGCCTGGTTTTATGACTGTTCATCCCTCAGAATCCCCCAAAAGGGGAGTGACCTCTGTCTGCATTGACATCCCTCCAGACCATTTTAACTTCTAACAAAAACATCTTGACAAAATGTAGGCCTGTAACTCTAACATTGTCTTTCTTCTTCTTCTTCTATATGATTGTTAACACCTTTGCTTGATGAAGAATCCAGTGGAGCTTGCCAGTTGTATTTTGTGGTTGGCTCAATAAAAATTTAACTGTTTTGTGGATTTTGGATGACGTTGTATTTTGCTGTATGGCCGATACAGCTGCCCCTGAATATGTTTTGTGGTGATAATGTGACTGATGTAGTTCTTTGCTCTAAGGATCCTGATTTACACTTCCAAGGAAGGAAGAATTCTTGAATGGATTGAAGTAAGATTTATATACATGATGAATGGGACCGTTTATGTCTGGGTCATTTCTGTACTATATTATTCCTGGGTAGCAGTCTGGCCTTGTTGATCTCATCTCTTTCATTTGGTGGGTCTGAAAAATACTTGAAAGAAATCCTTGGCCTCAGTTGCTGTTCTGACTTTACCCCTACATGTGCTAGCTATTTGCTTGAATTCCTCCTTCGTGATTTCCCCCCTTTTCCATTTCTTATACACGTTCTGTTTAAAACTTAGCTCAGTTGAAAGTTCCTTATTCATCCATCCTGGTATCTTGAGACATCTTCCATTTTCCTCTCATTGGAACTGTTTGAAATTGTGCCTTCAGTATCTCCCTTTTGAGAAACTTCCATCCATTCTGAACTTCCTTCTCTTTTACTATTACTGACCATGGGATTTCCCCCAGTATTTGCCTTAGTTTATTGAAATCAGCTTTCCTAAAGTCTAAAATGTGTGTCTGACTATGCCTGCTTTCTCTTTTCCACTGTGCAGTGCACCTTTCCCTTATGCAGGGGATCTGTTCTGGACCCCCCCCCCCCCCCGCATAAGGCAAATTCCATGTATGATGAAGCCTTATTCATTTGAATGGGGTGCGCACCATGGTGTATGGTGTGGTGTGTGCCATGGGCATGTGCCCCATTCGCCATATTAGGGCTCATCGTCTTTGCAACCTCAAATCCTCATATGGTGAGCCCATGTATGGCATGGGCGCTCTGTATAACAAACTCCAAGAGAACATGGCCACTCCCACCTAAGGATCCCACCACTTGCACCCCATTAACCAGGTTATCCCTGTTGGTTAGGATGAGATCTAAAATGACTGATTCCCTTGTTGCCCCTTCCACCTTCTGGACAATGAAATTGTCATTCAGGCAAGTGAGGAATTTGCTAGACCTTAATGTTTTGGCTGAGTTTGATTTCCAACAAATATCAGGATAGTTGAAATCTCCCTTCACTACTACATGTCTCCAATCTGAAAGAGTGGTAATCTGTTCTAAAAAGGTATCATTCAGTTGACTTCAACGTATGTTTAGTCAGTTTAGTAATCTTTGCTTCTAGTGAGAGTTCAGGTCTGATTTGCTCTAGGACCCATCTAGTTGTCTTTTTAGCAGTCCATGGTAACCGTAGAACTCTCCTCTAGCACCACAGTCCAAATGAGTTGATTATCTTTTATCAGCCTTCTTTGGTGTCCAGTTTTCACAACCATGCAGAGATAGTTTTAATGTTTACCAGAATTAAATTATGTTTGTGCTGCTCTTTGTTTTGTTTTTTAAATCATGCTTACCTGGATTTATTGATTTCATTGTTTTTTATACTTCAGTAAAATACAATGATGCTAGGAAAAGTAGAGGGCGGAAGAAAAAGAGGAAAGCTTCATGCTAGATAGCCAGACTCAATCAGGGAGGTCATGGGTCTAAACTTACAGGACCTGAGTAGAGCCTTAGAGAACAGGTTTTTTTGGAGATGTCTCATTTACAGGGACACCATGAGTCAAGGTCAGCTGGAAGGCAGTTAACAACAAACAAATGTCACTGTATCAGATTTGAATGTCTAATGTGACACACTATTTAGACAGATGAATGCAATCTCCAAGAAGTTGATCAAATTAAGCATTAGAAAACGGCTATAACTATTATACCTTAATTTACACACTTAATCTATGCACCTTAATTTATGCACCTACTTAATTTATGCACCTAGATTACCATGGACAAACAAATGGGTCTTAGAAGAGATTAAGCCTGAATTTTCTTTGGAAGCCAAGATGATGAAACTTAGGCTGTCATACTTTGGCCATATTATGAGAAGGCACAACTAATTAAAAAAGACAATATTGCTAGGGAAGGTGGAGGGTAGTAGATAGAGGAGCAGATCACTCACTAGATGGCTAGACTCAATAGCAATAGCAAGTACATTTCTATGGAAGGATGCCAGGCTGAGTTGACCTGGAACCTCTGGCTGGTATTGAACTCACAATTCTCAGTCAGGGAAGTCATAGACTTGAGTCTGCAGGACCTGAGCAGAGTAGTGGAGGATAGGGGATCTTGGAGCTGACTCAACTACTGGATCTCCATGAGTCCGGATTGACTTGTGGGCAGTTAACTACACCAGCAAACAATTTTTAATGTTTTCTCTGTGCAGTAAATCCATCTGATCAATCTGTAGCATTGTAAGATGCTTGGGAGGCATTTCTGCTCTCATATGGCCAACACATGCCTCATCTGTGCAGGTCGGTTCAAGAATGCTCTGGCTTGAATACATGGCCCCTTGCCAGATTCCTAAATGCTTCATCATTCCATTTAATGGAATGGGAGAAAAAACAGATCACTTACTCTCCTCTGAAGAGCAGTTAGCCTTTTTGGTTACTTACTGTAGACACTTTAGATGGCAGAGTCCTGCTGGCTGGGCGATAAAGTTAAGCTTAGGCTGCACTGCAGAAATGATCCATTTTGACACCACTTTGACTACCCTTTAACTGGTGTCAAACCGGATTATTTCTGCACTGTGGATGCAACTTTAGCGTGCCAAACCTGTCTCCTTAGCCTGCATCCACACTGCAGAAATAATCCAGGTTGACACCACTTTAACTGCCATGGCTCAATGCTATGGAATTCTGGGGATAATAGCTTGTTGTTGCACCAGAGCTCTCTGACAGAGAAAGCTAAATATCTCACAAAACTACAGTTCCCAGAATTCATAACATTGAGCCATGGCAGTTAAAGTGATGTCAACCCGGATTATTTCTGCAGTGCAGATGCAGCCTCTGTTACATTTGTGTGTTAATCTCTATACAGGAAAATGAATTCACATAAAGACTGAACTTTTGTGCATGCCTGCTTTGGAGTAAAACCTCTTTGAATCAGTTTGACTTGTCAGTTATCTACTCCCCTTGTTGAACTGAAATACTGATTTACCGTGGTTTAAAATTGAGACTTCAACAGTGCCTGAGGCTGAAATTGCACTTAGCATACTTGGAACATTCCAACTGAGGCATAACTAAAAGGAAGATATGATACTTATATCTTCCTGAAAGAATGCCTCTCTCGGGAGCCCCAGGGTACACAGTGCTACTGTGTAATTACTAAAGGTGCACTTTGTAATTTGAATTTGCTGCAAAAAATCTTCTCATTCTGGTACAGCTTTCATGCTAATGGGAGTGAACTCTGTCAAGTCTGATCTAGTTAGAGGCAATGCCTTCTGTCTCAGTATGAATCCACTCCATGTTCTGCTCCATACTTTAAAGGTGCTAGAGCTTCAGCACCCTGGATAGCTCCATTAACAGAGTAAAACAATGAAAAGCTTTGCAGCACATGGAAGACTAGTGAATTTTTGGTTGCACAAGATTTCATGAAGAACATTTGACTACATCAGATGCATTGAGTGATCCATTGCTGCTGGTAATCAAAGCCTGCTTTCATTTTTTAAAAAAAGCAAGAAAGCTTAGCTCATTTCTGAGCCAGTTGGGTAAGGGAACAGTGGGGCAGAAAGGTTAGTCATTTGGGGTATGTGGTCATGTTGGAAGCTCTCCTCATTTCAGAGATAACTGAATCAGTCTATTGAATGGAAATACAGTCAGCCCTCCATAACCACGGATTCTGCATCTATGGATTCAACTAACCACAGTTCAAAAATATTCACATGCAAAAAATTCCAAAAAGCAAGCCTTGATTTTGCTGTTTTATATAAGGAATGTCATTTTTATTATGCCATTGTACATAATGAAACTTGAACATCCACAAGTTGTGGTATCCACAAAGGTTCCTGGAACCAAACCCCAGCAGACACCAAGGGCCCACTGTATTAGAAGACAATGGATATTAAAATATAACCTGTGAGGTCATCCATGCATCCTTTCCAGTAACTAGCATTTATGTGATTATTGCCATCATTGTTATTGGATTGAGTTCAATAGAGTATAATACAGTGGTGGTTAATCTTTTTTGGGATCATGGATCTCTTTGAGAATTGAATGAAAAGCACTGGCTCCTTCATCATAAAAATAAAAATAAAAACCATATGCTCACAGTTTATTTATTTTGAATGCAGTTTATACATATAGAAGATGGAATGAGCTAGTTTTCTGCTGTTCCAGAGACCAGAACATGAACCAAAGGTTTCAAATTACAAGAAAGATTCCATCTGAATGTTGGGAAGAACATATTTACTGTAAGAGCTATTTTGAGAGTAGAATAGACTGCTTGAAGGGTGATAGACTCTCTTTCTTTGGAAATCTTTAGAGGCTGGATGAGCATCTTTTAGTTGTGTATTCCTGCATGGCAGGGAGGTTAGATTAGATGGACTTTGCAGATTATGTGACTTCATTGCATTGTAAATTAGGTTCCTTCATGTAGACTAATCTGGAATAAAAAATGAAGAATAAAAAAGACTAAATGTAAACTCTTAAATTTCACAATGTCAAGAACAATTAAAAGTAACAAGGAGAAAAATAATTATCTGTACCCAGTTCATGGACCTCAAGAGACTCTGACACAGCTATTTAAAACCATCTCTTAAATGTGGGGTTGAAGAAAGTACTGAACTGTTTCCCCCACCCTTCATTTCATGATTTACTGCTTTCATCCTTGCAATACAGCCCTGTCCCTATGCACTGTGTTTTTAGAAATAAATCCATGGAATTCAGTCAATCTTACCATCACATAGAATGACAGACTTAGGCGCGTTACAGGCCCTTGAGGTGCCGTCATTATGCGCGAGGGGCAGCGCTTCCTGACACGCCTTGCCCCTCGCGTGTAATGACTGTGTCAAAATGGCAGCGCCCTATACAGATGGGCACTGGCATTTTGATGTCGCGGACTGGAAGTGGCGCCATGAGTTCATGCCTCGCGCCTTGCAGCACCTCTTCCAGGGCCCAGGAAGAAGCGCCATTTTGGTGCTTCTTCTTGCTCCGCGAGGGAACCGCACAGTTTGGCTGCTGTGGCTCCCTCGCGGAGCAACCAGCAGCAGCGCGAGACTGTCCCTTCTGGGCAGTGTGTAATGCGCCTTAGTCTTTGGTCTCTTATTTTAGGTCATAGGTTTGAGTGAAGGGGAATGGTAAAATGAGGCTAAACTTGTTTGGCTTGTAAAATTATTTTATGTTTTGTTTATTGTATCTGAATTCTATATTTGTTATAAGTCTAGTACTTGTCAACAGCCTTAATTCTTTTTATGGAGTAGCCCATGATCATGTGAGAAGTTTCCACAGTAATTTTGGAAATGCCAAGAGGTTTTAAAGAATATATTTTTATTGCAGGAGGACTGTTCCATATGGACTGGCTAATTACAGAGGAAGTTTCAGAGGCAAAAGGTCTATAGAACAGCATCGCAAGAGCTTACATTCGTCAAAATGGCCTCTATTGCGCTGCTCCTGTGCAGACAGATGTGACAAGCCATGTATGAATTTTTGCACGAGGACCCAGGGTGACCACTGGTAAGAGATGTGTGTTATACTTGGATGAAATTGTGAATGGTGTGCATCAGCTGTCCCGCAGCATGGCACCATTCAAATATGTCAGATCACCACTCTCACCCACAGTTTGCAAAAGGATCTTGTAGCACCCTTGAGACTAATTGTGTGAAAGACGTTGTAGCTGAAGCATTTGTAGACTAGGCCTACTTCCTCAAATGCAAGAGATGGCTATGTCTTTGAATTCTACTTCCTTTGATAGTAGTTTCCCCCAAATAAATGGGGGAAATTCCATAAAAAGAACAGAAATGAAGTAACATAAATTCTAAACTAAATGTGGCTAAGTATTCTTGATAGGGGAATGACATAAGACCTTTCGGCTTCTACCACTAGAAAACAAAGTTTTACTTCACTTAGAAAGTAAGAAAAGATAAGGATACAAATTACTTTTTTCAGAAGCAGAGGTCAAAATGCCTTACCATAATATTCAAGCATTTCTGTTTTGTTAATTGCTATAATAACTGTTATGGTCAAGATCTTGCATCGTCAGAGGTAGCTACAGTGATGGCGTTCCACTGTTTGTAGCTATTTTTGCCACTTTCTCAAAATACCAACTTCATAAGCCAGCTACACCTTGAGGTGCTACATATCACAGTGCTGAGAAAATTATGACTGCAATGCTCTCATACTGGCAGGGCATGCTGACCCTGAGGTGTCTGTCCAGCTCCTAGTCTCCAGTCAACATTTTCCAGTGCCCTGATCTGCAGCACCTCAGAAAGCTGTTGTTTGGGGGCACTGTTTGGCTTCAAAGGTAGGTTTACAGAGGCATGTTCAATCCTTAACAACTGGAAATGTGAATTTCAAAAGTTATGAGATCCCTAAGTACAGTACATCTTATGATCTTGCAAATACAAAACAGATGCAAGCCAATATTCTTAAGTGATTAACTACAATAGTTTGAAGTGATGTTTGATGCATTAAAAACATTTCTTTCTTTCTTTCTTTCTTTCTTTCTTTCTTTCTTTCTTTCTTTCTCTGTCTGTCTGTCTGTCTGTCTGTCTGTCTTTTTCTCTCCCTCCTCATCTCACAATGATTTATTCTCTTCCACAGCAATAAGGAACAACTGAATAGCACAGGAGAAACAGAACCCTATGGAGAAAAGGAACATGTTCTCACTTAGTAGCTCAGGAGAATTTAGCAGCTTCTGAGTGAAGAGGTATGTCTGTATTTTAATTAAAGATGCATGTGGAGGAAGCATTTGGAGAACAAATTAGTGTTTTGCTTAATTGTCAAGTCTATTATTTTCAGGAGTATTTTTTTTAAAAAAAGAATGCTTAGAGGCACATAGCAGACATGTTTTTACCTGATCGTATGCAGTTTAAAGGAGTTTCTAATCCCACCTGCTCATTTGGACAAAACAGAATTTAGTTTGCCTCAGGGTAGGAATGCTATCTATCTTTTGTGCTAATTCAGAAAATGGTGTTCTGATAGTGTTGAAAAGTGCAAACCAAACAGCATAAGTTAAAAAGATTATTTGATGGCCATGGGATAATTTTTTTTTAAAAAAATCCCACTTTTACCAATATTTGGCATTAGATAGAGTTTCCAAGTGTTCATTGCACTTAATATATATTGACCCAATACGCTGATGAATGTATGGCTGAGAAGGTGTGTGCAGACGATAACTATTCCATGGATGTAGTTCTGTGGTTCCCTGCCCAGACCACTGCCAAGCCTTGCAGGGCTGCTGCTATGAGTTGTACATAACCTGGGGATTGGGGAAAAGAGGAGAGGCAGGCAACTGGGCAGTGGAGGCTGCTTTATCTACCCGCTACCCACAATTTGCTAGACAGAGATGAAGAGGAATGATAGCAATGCCATTCCTCCACCTCTTTCTCTAGCAAACTGCAGCGGAGAAAGGTATCCTGAATCCTAATCTGATTCAGGGTCAAGTAACCTAATGTCCTTCAGGGCCCAAAAGATTTGGCCTTGGGCCATGCACACTGAGGCGTGCCATATTCCAAAATATCTGGAAGGCATCAGGTTGCCAAACCCTAATCACTACACCACACTATCTCTCAGTGTTTGTTGAACTGAAACACCCTGCCCCTGCCTTCTCACATTATTGTGCTTTCAAAATGACTTTTCATCATGTCTACCTGCTCATATTTAAACATGCCTCTTCTTTCAAAGGTATCAAGTTAAGAAGCTACTGCGTAAGATATGAAACTCACCCAAGGTGGATAAATGTGCCCAGATTCCCAAATGGATTGTCTAGCAATAGATGCTGCCTTTTCTGGAACTGATACCATCTTGAAGATGGAAAATGATCCTGTTTGGAGAACCTTGTACTTTCCTGCAGTGTTCTGGTGTGTCATAACAGAAGGAGACAACTTCCATCCATTTTGGACAGAAACAGTTTTGCTATTTTGAAGGTCCAAAGAACAATTCTTACCAACAAGTTCAAGGGATAAACTTTCTTAATCAATGTATGAGATGGGGGAGGGGATATTGTTTTACCTGCTTGTTTTTTATACTGAATTTTCCAGTTTTCTGAAGACAGTTGTCATGAGAGAAATTGGTATATTAGAAAAAAAATATTTGTGTTTGATGTTGTCACTTTTATATTAAAAAAACAAACAAAACCTTTTCCCTAATGTTATTCAAATCTGTCTTCGTATTGTAATTTCAGTGGCAAAACATGACAATATCTATGCAGATTAAATATGAATGGCTAATATTAATATCATTATAAAATATAGCAAGCTAACAGTATACTGTGAGTATTTCAGAGATTGTCAGTTTTTATGTACCAATTACCTCTGCACTGAAATTGAATTTTAAGAATTGTAACAATAGCAGCTAAGAGATACGATATTGATGAACTGAACAGTACACTAGTTTATCCTGCCAACCACTAAAATTGAGAGCTTCCCTAAGAGGAAACTATAAAACCTTATAAATGCTTAAATTGCAGTCAAAGGCTTGTATTAGTAGTCAATAATAAATTGTTAAAGAGAGATGATTGTAAAGACGTGGGATTTGCAATTATGAAAAGTGACTCTCAGGAACAGACAATGCAAAAGGATTGGATATGTTTCAACACAACTGAGGACCATATGAATTAGTTGGGCACATGTTTGATTTAAGAAGAATTTTAGAAGAACATTCATCCCATGTTTGCTAGTCAAACAGAAGAAAGGGGGGGGGGAGTCATTTACTGATGGTTGGAAGCCTTTCAAAAGATGCTATGGTCAAAACTGCAGGATTTCTTTGTTTTTCCGATAAAAGCTTTATATTTTGCTAGGACACAAGTTTGAAGACAACAGCTAAGGCTGTAAGCTGAATACATGAACTCTGCAAATGAACAACATCCAAAACCAGCCATTTAAAATTTGCAAAGAGGTAAAGGACATTGTTTTAAGCAAGAATGGAAGAGATCTTTTGTCAAAAATTTATATATATATATATAAAAATATATGAATATATTACATAAATAAATTATTCAACCTATTAAAGTAAAACGTCTCTCCAGTATCACATTTTACATTACTTTTCTATTATATGGCATAATTTGTACATTTTATAGAAATGCAGACTATTGGTTATATTGAAAAACATGTGTCCTTGTTTATTGTTCATGTTTCTTTTAATTAAGTGGGGTGGGGGAGATCAGGTTTTTCTTAAAGGAACAACCTTTTCTTGAATTTCATTTTAATAACCACAACAGGTATATGTACTTTGGATATATGCGAGTTTCTATTTTTAAAGCTGGTCTTGTTGCACACAATAATGCTGCAGTCCAGCTGGATGTTTGCCTGATGTTCACATGCAAGATAAAGAAGCAACAGATCTCCATGGGTGTTTAATATGGATTTTATTTGTTTCTTGTTCAAATTCTGGAAAATCTGGAAAACCTCAAACCACCCAACCCTGCTCTTGGCGAGCAAATCTTTCTCCTTACCTGAACTTAATTATTTCATGGTAGCAACTGAATGCATGTGCACTCAGTGCCCAGTAGCCCATAGTATTAGCTGATAAAGTTGTTACAGAGCATGACTGTAGATTAGGAGTGGGACTGCACTGAGGACCAGAGAGCCATTTTCAGCATCTCCTGAATCTAGGAAGGTAGCATCTAGAAGTCACATTTACCTCAACAAGAAGTCACTTGTAGCCATTTTTTTTGGCAAATTTTGTTTGCTATTTCCAGGTAGTCCCTCTTGAAATGGCCAAAATGTACCAACTAGTGCAGGGGTAGGTAAAGTGTCCCTCATAGTCCCTCAACTATCAACACTATTTTTAAATACTTTCTCCCCCCCCCCCAAACTTCTTTTTGCCCCAAGACCCTTTAGGGGGTATAGGGCAATTGTGTCATGTTTTTGGTCTCCCTTGCCTCCCAAAATTCATTTTTTTAACCCTCAAATACCCACTGAATGTGTTTGGGGAGGACATGGAGACATTTTTGCCACATTTCTGCTCCTCAGATAATTTTAGGTCTGTGAAAAGGCTTCTTCTTCTTCTTCTTATTCTTATTCTTATTCTTATTATTTAAGAGGATGTGAACTAGTTATATCCTTTTCTAAACAAAGGACTCTCCTGGACCAAAAAATGCTGGGGGCAGTGTGAAAAAAAAAAGCTCACTCAATGACTACAGCAGATTCAGGAAATTTGTGGGCAAATGTTTTATTTTTTCCCCTAGGGGTTGGGGGTCCTCCAAGGTTTTCTGGGGGGCAGTTGTTTTTGTAAACTGCCTTTGAGTTGAGTTTGCCTCATGGCAACCCTATGAATAAGGGACCTCCATGGCACCCTATCCTCAACCTCCCTGCTCAGCTCTTGCAGAATCATGGTTGTGTTTTCTTTGATTGACTCTAGCCATCTGGAATGCAGACTTCTTCTTTTCCTATTGTTCTCCACTTTACCAAGCATTATAGTCTTTTCTGGTAAATCCTTTTTGCTCATGGCATGACCAAAATATGACAACCTCAATTTAGTCATCTTTGTTTCCAGGGAATGTTCAGGCCTAATATACTTTAGAACCCATCCATTGGTCTTTTTAGCATTGGTCAGAACTATTCTCCAGCATCACGTCTCAAATGCATTGATTTTCTTCCTATCAGTTTTCTTCACTGTCCAGCTCTCACAACCATACATGGAAATGGGCAATACGATGGCATGGACAATCCTACTTGATGATATTTCTTTACACTTCAGGATCTTGTCTAGTTCTTTCATGGCTGCCCTTCCATGTCCTGATCTTGCTCTGCTCTCTTCACTGCAATCTCCACTCTGTTTGATGACTGAGCCCAAGTATGGAAAATCTTGAACTGTTTCACTCTCTTTGCCATCTACTTTAAAATTATGTAGATCATCTGTGGCCATAATTTTTATTTTCTTTCTGCCTTCACCTTCTTTGATAACCTTTCCATATCTGATATTTTCTGGTAGTATTTTGGTGTCATCTGTATATCTTAGATTGCGGATGTTCCTTCCTTCAATTGTCACACCTCCCTCCTCTGAGTCCAATCCTGCTTTTTGTATGATGTTCTTGGCATACAAATTAATTAGATAGGGTGATAAAATACAGCCTTGCCTGACCTGCTTTCCAATTGGAAATCATTTTGTTTCTCCGTATTCTGTCCTGACTGCAGCCTATTGTCCTGAGCATAGATTACACACCAGGACAATCAAATATTGTGGCACACCCATTTTTAAAAAGATCAGTCCATAGTTTCCCATGGTCTGTACAGTCAAATGCTTGTCCAGCGTATGTTTGCTACATGATCCCTACTGCCTCTTCCTTCCCTGAATCCTGCTTGGACATCTGGCAATTCTAAAGTTGGTCATCTCTGGACTAAAGTTTATGTTTGTTCAGGGGAAAAAAGGCAATTAAAAAAAAATAAAGGTTGGATTTTGCAAGGCGCAGATGGCCATAACCTGTATGATAAGGAAAACTGGCATAGATCAGGTTGTTCTGGATGTAAGATTAATGCTTTGTAGACCTTGTGCAAGTCTAGATGATTATACCC
This sequence comes from Sceloporus undulatus, assembly GCF_019175285.1. Lineage (NCBI taxonomy): Eukaryota > Metazoa > Chordata > Lepidosauria > Squamata > Phrynosomatidae > Sceloporus > Sceloporus undulatus. The sequence goes on along the minus strand of NC_056525.1, from coordinate 17,267,588 downwards.
TCTGATCTAAATTCCTGTGTCTACTCTAAATAGTGTCTTACGATCCTGTGCTGCCACTTCCCAAAATAGATAGTTTAACATTGTTGTAAGAATATTTGCATTTAGTAAAAGCACCAAATACCATCTGATCTTGGAAGCTAAGCAGGGTCAACCATGGTTAGTACTTGAATGGGAGACTGCCAACAAATAGCAGGTGTTGCAGTAATTCAGAGGAAGAACTGTAAAACCACCTCTTAAATATTCCTTGCTTAAGAAAACCCTATAAAATTCATGAGGTTGTTATAAATTAGAAGGTAACTAGAAGGCCACACACACACACACGCCCACACCCACCATTTCCCCCCCCCCCCCCCCCATAGATTTTTTGCTTACAAAATATTCAAACTGGTCACACAAACCTTTAAGACATAAAACTGAGTTGTGGCACCTTTGATTCTTCAGATGCTTTGGATTGCAGCACCATAATCCCTTGCCATTGGCTGTTCTGGCTGGGGCTTCTGGGAACTGAGATCCAAATAATCTGAAGGTTCAAATATTCTCCAGCCCTGGTATAATAGAATCTTGCTTATCAGGAAATGGAATGTATGTGTGCACCACAAACTTATTGCTGATATATAAGAGAATATCAACCTTGCCAAGACTGTAAACAATCCCAGGTGGGATTTTTTAATGAATAACTAACAATAAATGAAACCACTTTCTGTAATCCCAAGTGCTTGTAGTTCTAACAAAAATTGTGTCAATTGAAATAAGACACTATAGGCCTAATCCAGTAATTTAGTCATACATCTTTATGAGGTTCTATTAGTTGCGACTAATTTGTTCTGTATAAGGGGCAGCTATGTTAGTCTGCTGCAGTTAAAACATCCAAGAAACGTATGGTACTTAAAGATTGATACACACACATACACACAAAAGGGAGGAGGGATAAAAAAAGGCATAATAAATCTGTTAGTATTTATCATGCTGACAGATTCTTTGTTACTTCTGAAGATGTGTAATGTGCTGTTATTTATAGAAGTTTGCTATTATGGGGATCTTAGAACCTAAGCCAAATTAAACATCCCAGAAATGTGCCCAAAACAGGGCTGCCTGCTTGAATACAGGATGGGGCTACTTTAATCATTGACAGATCACAGATCAGGAAGAGATACCATAATGTTCTGTCAGGCACCTCTCCTCTCTCATTCCCCAAACCTATTTTTTAGCGGATGCTGCTGCTACATCCTCTGCCCTTGACACATCTATATACTATGCAGTGGCGTGTGTGTGTCTGTGCGCATGCGCACATGCAGAAAAGAGTCCAGCTCTGGATGCACAATACTAAAAGTGATGCTATTACAATTATCTGTTAACAGGCTAAAGGAAACATCCTGTATTTAACCTGGTAAGCCTAATTTATAGAGACGGCATAGTTTTGAGCATTGAACTAAGATTCCAAGAAACTAGGGTTGTGCCTGCCCTGATGGGGAGAATCCAGCTTACCATTTGGGCTTCTGGAGGTGCAGTGTGGATGAGTTATCTGCACAACTGACAACCACAATTGATCAATACCAGCAGCATTGTCTGCACTCTCTCCCCTCCCCTCCTGGTCCTAGTCTTGTTAAAACACAGTACAGTTGGCCCTTCTTATACGCGGATTTGCCATCCGTGGATTTAAGCATCCGCGGATGGCAAATCGGGAAATTGTCCCCAATGGTGGCGCACATGCACACACTCCGCCATTGGGGACTTCCTTCTCCTCCTGCCCCTCCCTCGCTTCCCTCCTCCCTTCCCTCCCTGCCTCCCTCCCTTTCCTTTTCCTTACTTACCTTTAAAGTCTCGGTGTGGCTGCTTGGCCTCCACCGCCGCCGCCGTGGGGCAAGCCGGGTGGCAGTGGCAGCGGCGGAGGCCAAGTCTTGGCTTCCTTGCTGCTGCCATGAAAGGGCGCGATGGCGGTGCTGGAAGCCTCTTGGCCCCCAACAGCACCGCCACCGGGCCTTTCCTCTGCCACTGTGGAAGGGCCGGATACCAGTGCTGGAGGCCAAGAGGACCCCAGCACCAACACCCGGCCCTTCCACGGCAGCGAGGAAGCCTGGTGATGGTGCCGGAGGCCTTGAAGGCCTCTGGTGCTACTGCCCTCCGCGCCTCCTCTTCAAAAAAAAAAAAAAAGGCATGGAGGCGGCGAAGAGGAAGCGTGGAGGGCAGCAGCGTCAGAGGCCTTCAAGGCCTCCAGCACCAGTATCCGGCCCTTCCGCGGCAGCGGAGGCATGGAGGAGGCTGGATGCTGGTGCTGGAAGCCTTGAAGTCCTCCGGCGTAGTAGCTCTGCCTCCTCACCACTGCCGCAGAAAAGGCCCGGTGGTGGTGCTGTTGGGGACCAAGAGGCCTCCAGCACCACCATCGCGCCCTTTCATGGCAGCGGCGAGGAAGCCAAGACTTGGCCTCCACCGCCACCACCACTGCCACCTGGCTTGCCCCGCAGCGGCGGTGCCGGAGGCCAAGCAGCCGCACCGAGACTTTAAAGGTAAGTAAGGGGAAGGAAAGGGAGGGAGGCAGGGAGGGAAGGGAAGGGAGGAGTGAAACGAGGGAGGGGAGGCAGGGGCAGGAACTTTTGTCCCAATGGTGGTGCGTGTGCATGTGCGCTGCCATTGGGACAAATGGGACTTGAGTATACGCGGATTTTGGTATATGGGGGAGTTCCAGAATGGATCCCCCGCGTATACTAAGGGCTCACTGTATGTGCCAAAGGAACCATGCCAACTTGTAATAGTACTATGACAAGAATTGGAATTTCTGGGTGGCAAGAAGTCAGCATTTCACTTGAACCAAGACGATGCATCCTAATCTCTTCTGCTTGCCGACTGCTGCTCCACATCCCTGAATTGGCATGCACTCGGCATGCTCGGAGTGCTCCATAGTTTTTGGCCTGATTTGGAATAAATGGGAACTCGTTTTACTCTGGAGAATCACCCTGGGGTGCAGTTGTGGATCTCTGTAGTTTCTTGTGTGTGTGTGTTTTGTTTTGTTTTGTTTTGTTTTGTTTTTGAGCTAAGATGCTGTGGCTGGTATCTTCAGAGAATACTGGCATGGAAGAGAATGGGGTATATATACTTTTGGTTGGGTGGAAATGATTTGCATGTTAATCTGTGTTTTGTTCTTTTGTTGAATGACAAGGCCTCAGGGTGTCCAATTAATGATCCATTGTCTGCTGGGAACCCCCCCTGACCCTGGGTGGTTTTCATTTGCATTTGCTAGGTCTTGATTTTGGTGTTTTTCAGAACTGGTAGCCAAACTTTGCTTACTTTAAGGGCTTCTTCTTTTCTGTTGAAGTTGTCCAGGTGTTTATGGATTTCAATGACTTCCTTGTGCATTCTAATCTGATAGTTGTTTGGCATGGTCCAGAATTTCAGTGTTTTCAAACAGCTTCTAGAACACTGCTTCATAGTCCGAAAAACCCACAAAAAACTATGAATGCCAGCTGTGAAAGCCTTTGACTTCAAATTGGATCTCTGTTTCTCCTGTTTTGGCCCTGTACATCTTCTAAACAAGTCACTGAGGGAATGGTTTGGGACCATTTCTTTTCCTCTGTGTGACAGGGTTTGAATATCCATTTGGACAAGTCACACCGGAAGCCAATGGCAGACTTCCCTGAATAAATCTTGCCAATCTTGCAATAGGGTGACCATAAGCTGGAATTGACGTCAAGGCACCCAAGAATGATTCTAGACCACAGGATTCTGTATAGATGTGTATTCTGTGTATATCTGTTTTTAAATCAAGGAGGGAGAGCTGTTTTCACCTCAAGGCCTAAACCAATTTTAGAGAAGTCTTGTGCTGGGTGGGAACAAAGGCCAGAGTATTAGACCAACACTCTAGTGGTATGTGGGACCAAAATATAATCAAACTTTAGCTTCTACTGCCAATCACTAAGCCACATGAGAAACATTTTAACCTTTTAAAATGGGGGTGGGTGGGTTGGTGGGTGGGTAACAAAACATGGGAATGTATCAGACAATATTATAATGATCATAATGGGGAGTGTCAGAGGGGTCTCAGGTGGATTGGATTCAGTCCCAGGGTTGAAGGTTCCCCACCCCTCTTTCACATAATTTGTCCGTATATACTGTGCAAACTGATTTGCTGTGTGAATTGCAGATTTAAGAGCTTTAAAAATATGGTCATGACCAATTTGAGATTTTAAATTGTAAAATTTTGTGGTTCAAGAATTTTAAAATTCCACCTTACTCTAAAAGGCACTATGCATAAGGTTAATCAGTATATCCTCATATGTCTGATGATGATTTGAAGAACAGAGATCATTATACAGCTGCTTTGTGTGAATGTGCATCTGTGTTCATGTGTATGCGCTGATCGGTTAGTATTGAGGGAAAAGGAACTTTGCCATCAGAAATAGGACTTGAACAGAATTGACTCAGTTATATATTGTAGAACCCAAGGGGAATGATGGATATAGCATTCTAAAAATATGGCTATCATGTCAGTGTATTGTCTGTGGCATTATTGTTAGGACTTTATCACATGAGGCTACATAGTAGAATTTTAACAGGATAAAAGTATCTTTGATGGGTACTTATAACTTGATGTTGTAACTGTCCTGCTGTTGCCTTGCTTTCCATTAATTACTGTAGTGATATCAATAGGTCTCAGTCCCACTGCTACTCCATTACTGCCTTTGTGCAATAGGTCCCTTCCGCTGCAGTTCCATTTCTCAGACAGTACTTCTGAGAGTGGGTGTGATTCTGCTTTTCTCCCCTCTGCCAACACCTTTCCAAATCATACAACAGCCAGCTTTGGGAGGCAGTTGACAGCTGTGATCATTTGTCCTCGCCACCTCAAAATGGAGGAATGCTGTATAAATTTGCACACTGCAGCCCTGTGCTTCAAGAGGGAGGATGAACAGTGATCACAGCTGCCAAAATCATAGAATCATAGAGTTGTAAGAGACCACAAGGACCATCCAGTCCAACCCCCTGCCATGCACCTCCGACATATGGCCATGGAGCCTCTGTTTAATGACTTCAAAGGAAAGAGATTCCACCACACTCTGAGGAAGTGTGTTCCACTTTCAAACAACTCTCACTGTCAGGAAGTTCCTCCTAATGTTGAGGTGGAAAGAATTTGGCAGTGTAGAAAACAGATCATCTGATCATGAATAATCAAAGCACTATTGTGGGGGAAAGTGTGATAAGAAATGATGCCAAACCAGTATGCTTCCATTCTTATACTAGTGCAATTCGTGAAAAAGTCAGTAGACTGAGATCCAGTGGTAGCCAGTGCCAGTGGAATTGGGCCTTCCTTCTCCTCCGCTTCCTGCTGTAGCCCTCTGTGGTGGCAAAAACTCAGGATTTTAGGGTGCTTAGCAGGCTGCAAGAGGATTCTGGCAGAACCAATGAGATCCACAAGGATTAAACCATTGCATCCTGGCAATATGTATCAGGAAGCAAAAAACTGGTTTAGAAAATCATTCTACTGTCAAGAATGTGAAATGGCTCACAGTTCTCTTATGTTTATTTCTGTGTTTGATTTATATAGTAGATGGACTATTTTTGCTTCCCTCAGAGTTTTAGCATGATGTGTGTGTATGTGTGCATGCACACATGTGTGAGCTCTGTGTGTGTGTGTCTCTGTGTGTGTGTATTTAAAGTAATGGACAATAAATTAAAGTAGACTTGTTGATGGTGCTAGATGCTAGTTAAGAGGCGTCTTGTTTCAGTCAGCTTTCTGTAAGTTCAAACTGAATATTTTTCTTCTTAAAGGTTCACCCCAGGTCCGGGGCAGGGCAAGAGGAGAGTAATTTGTTTTGAAGGGCAGTGACAATGGCGTGTTACAGACCACCCTCAAGCAGCCGTTCTCCTGCCGCCGCCATTAGCTGTGGCGGGAAGCCCCAGCGGGCAGACTGCGAGGCTTTCAGCTGCAGCGAAAAAGCAGTGCCAAAACGGTGCTCCTTTTTGGCCTCTGGAAGTGGCGCCACGAGGCGCGAGGCACGCACTTGCGGCGTCACTTCCGCCGCGCCACATCTGGATGCACAGCATCCATGACGTAAAAATGGCAGTGCCCATGTGGATGGGCGCTGCCATTTAGGACACGCTCTGCGCGTGTTGGGAACGGAGCCGGTTAGGAAGGGGCAATCCTTCCTAACCCTAGCACGCCCCTTCCTAACCCTAGGACGCGCAGAGCGCGTCCTAAATGGAGGTCTGTAACCCGCCTGAGTTACCAAACTATCCCCATCCTTCTTGAAATGTTAGATTGACTGATAAATTCTGCAATATATAATATAGAACAAAAATATGTGGTAGCCATGTTTCAGCAGGAAGAGATGATAATTCATTGAAAGAGGTTCCTATGAAATGAGTTCAGTGTGAAACAGAATATAAGTGTTCACATATTTCATACTCACACATAGGAATGAGCAGTTTGAAAAGCTAGCTCTCCTTCGGGCAAGGTTGCAAGAGCTGGGGGAGGTGTTGATGGAGATTTTGTTTTCAGAACCTTTTCAATGAAAATTTCATGGAGGTTTTTTTTTCCTGCACAATATAATTTTTTTGCTGTTTGTGCTGCTGATGCAAAAAGTGCTGGTTATTCTATTCTATTCTATTCTAATTCCAACTTTCTCCCAGCACAGGATTCAAAGTGTTTCACAATCTCTCCTGTGTCCTTATCAAATGTGCGTTTGGTGGTGATCGGACCAAGGAGGAGAGAAAGCGCTCCCTGCAAATCCTCTTGTGTAGGGTGAAAATCCTTGCAGTGGCCAACTTTTTTTTGACAGGGTTTCATGCTGATGAAGCCAGAGGTCATAGGGTCAAAGCCTCAGGACTTGACAAAAATTAGGGACTATGACATTATCTGTCACCCTGTTCTCTCTGACTTTAGCTGTAATCACCATAGTAGCTGGAGATAACATGTATTTTCCCATCAGCTATGTAGTGTTGTATCCTTGTTGCAATCCTAAGTATTTTGAGATGGCTTGGTCTCTGGTGGGCAAGACCCACATGTTTTCCAAAAGACCTGCTCATAGTAAAAAAAAAAATTAATTTATTTTTAAAATTTATTTAAATGCTTTAAATAAAGAACTACTCTTTTCAAAAAAGGATCAACACTGCTATTTGAATTTTTGGTCTCTCCTTGTGTGGGGGGGAACTATAAGGATATCATGAGAAAGCCATGAGGAGGAATTTCATTGATGAGATACCTGAAAAGCACCCTTTCTTGTGCCATATGAGAAAATGTTCTTTACGTTCCTATGTTATTGTTTACATTCCTACTATGAAGGTGACAATATGAAATACTATGGTTTGCATCTGAAAGGGTAAACTGGCAGGCTACCAATTTTTAGTAATGTAGAAAGGATACCTTGTTAGTAAGCTGATACTCTGAGGGGAAGAGGTACTCACATATCCATTTGGAACTTGATTCTCTCTGTTTTCCCTTTGGTTACCAATGCTTATGTCTAACAACAATGTATAAGCCAAACTTTTGAAGGATGACTTACATTTGAGCCGTGTTCTAGTGCTGTACAAATATCCAACATTCATTTTGTTTTGGGCATGAATAAATCACACTCCTTTCAAACCGTTCGGAGGATACAGATTGATTGCCTCTTTGTTCTTGCCCAACTATTTATTAGATGCAGGAGAACTAAACCAAAACTGACTATCCAACATGAATAGCATACTATACTTATTTCATTAGTAGGACAGTCATAAGCAGCCAAAAGAGGTTGCCCCCCCCCAACCAGAAATACTTAATAAGACACGCCAAAGCTCTTGGCCACAAATGCATTACAGCAGTTTAGAAATCCATGGTTGGAGAAGGCTTCAGTAAGTGTTTTTTGTTCTGTGTGTACTTACAGTTTGCTTTCTACCCACATGATTAATCTAAAGGCAAAAATGTCACCTTGGGCAACAGGTAAAAGGAAATTCAGACCTCAAGTCCACAGCCAGCTTTCCTAGGATCTCAGTTCCTAGATCCTTTCCTAGGATCTCATTTTGGCCCTCTGGGCTCCTCCAGCCATCTTTAAGATGCTCTTGTGGCGTATAACTGTTGTGCCACCAGAGTGCCCAGAAGATGGCCCATATTTGGGAAGCCAGGTGGCTTGAAGCTGGTTTCTGGGAGTCTTGGGAGTGTGCATGCCCCCAAGATGTCTGGAAGCTGGCTTTTTATGCTGGTCTGTTTCACACCTTAATCTGCTTTTGGTCCTGTGCTCTCCCTGAGCACATGGCTTGAGGGGGTGGGGTTTCTACTGATCCACTAACCTGATTGGGGGATGAGCTATCAACAACTAACTCCCCAGTCCCAGAGAGTCTTTTGAGAGGATTGGTTTGATTAAGGGTGAGAGTCAGTTGGGGTAAGGATGTTTGGTTTGTTTGAGCCTAGTGGAGGCTTGCTTGTGTATGCAGTCTATTGTTCTATTGTAGTTTGGTGACCTTGGATCTGTTGGGCCAAGGCTGACTTTTTGTGCGAGGTGAATGGAGGTGTGATTGTGTGCTCATTCGCACTCTATTGTTCTATTGGATGTAGACCCAGGTCCTGGGCACCTGATCATAGGAAGGTGGGGCTTTTGATTGGAGGAAGTGAGTTAGAGACTTGGCTGGAGAAGGAATAGCAGCCAGTAGCTCTCTATATAGCTACAGCCCCAGCCTTTGGAGGTTGGCAATAGAGCTTGGTGGTTTATAAATAAGCAATTATTATTATTATTATTATTATTATTATTATTATTATTATTATTATTATTATTGGTGATGCTAACAGGGTTGTTTACGTGGGTGCTTGATGAAGAAGTTTTTGAAGGGGAAGCCACACACTGAGGCAGCATATTCCACTGTCTAACAGCTCTTACTATCAGGAAATTCTTCCCAACGCTGAGATGGAATCTCTTTTCCTGCTGCTTGAATTCATTGCTCCATGTCCTAGTCTCCGGAGCAGCAGAAAACAAGCTGTCACCTCTTCCTCAGGCTGAACATACCCAGCTCCTTAACTTACTCTTCATAGGGCATGCTTTCAACACCTTTCACCATTTTGGTCACCCTCCTATGAACATGCTCCAGCTTGTCAATATCCCTCTGGAACTGTGGCAAAAGAGAGTAGAATGGAGGTGACTAGAGTGGGCTGAAATATCACCTCTGGAAACAAGTGCTATGAGGAGATTGGTAGTAGCCTCTTGTACATTCCTTGTGATGTCTCCAGCTGTTTTTTTTGTTGGTGGTCAGAAATGTGGATGCCACACAACCTTCCTGGTCCTGGTGGCTCCCTTGCCAATGGAGGGGTCAGTCTGCTTCAGCTTTTAGTATGGACTTTAAAGAAGATATCCATTATTGTTGTCAACTGCTTTTCAGTTGAGTTTGACTTATAGTGACCCCATGAATGAAACACTTCCAAGCTCCTCTGTCCTCAATCAGTCTGGTCAGATTCTGCAGTCTCAGGGCCTTGACTGAGTCTATGCATCTGGTGTGCAGTCTATCTCTCATTCTACTGCCTCTACCTTTCCTAGCATTATTGTATTTTCTAGTGAGTCCTGCCTTCTCATGATGTGTGCAACAGCTTGAATTTAGTTATCTTGGCTTTGAGTTCAGGTTTGATCTGTTCTAAGATCTGTTTGTTTGTCTTTTTGGCTGTCCACAGAACCCTTGGCACTTTTCTCCAGCACCACATTTCACATGAACTGATTTTCTTTTCCTCTTTTTTTTTTTTTTTTTTTGGTTTTCTTTACTGTCCAGTTCTCACATCCATACACGATGATTGGAAATTACAATGGCTTGGATGATCCTAACTTAGATGTTCAGTTTTATATCTTTGCACTTCAGTATCTCTTTTAGTTTTTTAATAGCTGCTCTACCCAACCTTAGTCTCCTCCTGATTTCTTGACTACAATCCCCATTCTGATCAATTTTGAGCCAAAGTATGGATAATCCTTAACTATTTAAATTTTCTTGTTGTCTAGATTGAATTTCTGTAACTTCTCTGTGCTTTTTATTTATTTTATTGTTCAACAGTAAGCCTGCCTTGGCATGTTCTTTTCTGAATTTCTTTACCGGTAGTTTCAAGTCTTTGATGCTTTATGTTAGTAGAATGGTATCATCTGCATATCTTAGAGACTGTACAGACAGCCCTGAAAGGGCTGCCTTGAGATGCCCCTTTGAAAGCCAGATCAGGACCACATGCTGTGGCCCTGATCTGGCCTTTCCAGGGCACAAAAAGTAGCTGCAAAAAGCAGTTCCTTTTTGTGCCCTGGAAAGGGCGTGATAGCCACGGTGACATGGCTTTATGGTGCTCCTTTGGTGTTCCGTCATATGGACGCAGTGCTGGAGGAGTGCTGTGATGCCACACACTGTGCAATGCACAGTGTCACACTACCCTGGGGGTGGAGCTGGGGCATGTCTTCTCCCTAGGAAAATGTCTGGGACTAGCCCTGGGGTGTAACTATGGAGGGGTGCAAAATGAGCCCATTGCCTGCCCAAATACAGTTGGCTCTCCACATTTGTGGCTTTTGCATTTGTGGATTTGAAGATTTGCATCTTTTGATGAATATATTTCTCTAGGAATCTCTAGGTCCTCCAGAGGAACTCTTCCAGAGATGAACATAGAATTGTGATGGAGAACCTAAAAGTTCCTAGAGGAAACACTACTCTAGGCATTTGTACATCCTCCAGCATGATTCTATGATCAATTTCTCGCAGATGTTGACTACAGAGTTGCACTGGAGGACCTTGAGATTCCTAGAGAGGTGTTCTTTTAGATAAAAAGAATAGTGTTTTTTAATTTGTGTTTTTTCCACATTCATGGGGGTCATTCACCCCTAACCCCTACGAATGTGGAGGGGCCACTGAAATTAATTTTCTCCCCCTAGTAAATTTTTCCTTCATTCTCCAAACAGTACACAGAGTGAGCCATTGAAAATCATCTACTCCAAGAACTCTTACAATTGCTGTGTTCATAATCCCTTTATTAATGCTGCCTGCCCCTTTTCTCTGGATGTCTAAGTGGTCATCTGAAGTTCTGAGTTACTACAGTGCTAGAAATCTGGGAGTGTGGTGAGGTCACAATGTTTATTTTTGGCCCCCCACACCAGCATAGCTTTACCCATGGCCAGCCCTATTGCCCACTCCTAGTGAGAATATTATTTCAGTTTGAAACAATATTTGAGGAAACTGGACCCCTCCCCAGCATTTGAAATCCATTTCTTGAAAGTCCTCCCTCCCCCAGGCTGCCCAAGCATCTCGGAAACATTCAGAGTTTAGGTTAGAATAAAGCTCCCCAAAGTACCAGATCAGCCAGTAAGAAGTGCCAGTAATAAACTTTGTAAACCAATGCAAACATTTTTCTTTACCAGAGGAATAACATACTCTTCCTGCCTGCTAACTTTAAACCTTTCAGATTTCTATTTGGTGGATAATGCAAGGGCAGCAGTCAAGGAACAGGAACAGTTTAGCTACATGAAATGAGATCTGTTTCTGCTGCTGCTGCTCTAAAAGAAAAAGAAAGGAAAAAAGGAAGAGTGATACACTTCTAATCTCCTATGTATGGAAAGGTTTACAGTACTGCAAAATCTTTTAGGATTAAGTGGCTTATAATACATCAAGCAAGTTAAACAAAGAATATTGAAATTCTGAGTTTATATTATCTTGATATTTAGCTGAGCCTTACTTTTTTCCTTTTAAAAAGCACTTTCTCCTAATAAAAATCGCTACTTGAAGTATGTGTGTTGGGGGTGGGTGACAGATGAGAAATTAAATGTTTGGGGTCTGAGTTGCACATGTGGGACCACTGCCTATGGGTGTGAGTTGTGCAAGGAATTGCATGTGTATCTAGCAGTTTAGTTGCAAAATGTTGCCACTGTGTAGCAAAATTTAAGCCTAACTCCTCATATGGAGATTTACATTACAAGATGTAGGATTTTGGCCATTATGGAAAGGCTTCTGTGAGATGAACAGACGACTTTCCTATTTTGGAGCAGTGTTTTCCTCCCCAGAATGGCAGATCCCCTTCAGCTTTCAGGCTGCCATCAGTAGACCATTGAAAGTGCCCAATCCAATCCTAATGAAGGGCCATTTTTGTAGAAATAAACTGAATATAAATTAGGAACTGTCCACTTTTTCCAGAATTCCTGTGCAGAGATCAAACTTGATTTAAATGTTGGGATTGTCTCACTGTCCTGGCAAAATGGCTCAATAATATAATTTCCCCCCAAAGTACGCACATCTCCCCACTACTAGCTATTTACATTGCTTCTCCTATGATTAGACTTGCAAATGATCCTTCTTTTGCAAACAATTTTCTAAACAATATTAAAACTGTCCCAGGATAGCAGAATGTGTCCTGAGTCACTGAAAACAAAAGGATGGTTCACCCACAAAAAACGTGAGTGAAAAGGACTGTAAAACATAGCATCAAAAGAAGAAACCAGCAAAAGCACTGATAAACATCAGTATTTAAATCCAGCATTTCAAACTAAACGATTGGTTCCACATGGAGGAATAAAGAACAAATGCTACAAAGTAGCCTGTATCTGTTTCTTATAAAATATATTTGGGTATTTCAAAACTTTGCCAAATTTGGTTCCAATATGAAATTGATAAGTGTATTAGGTTCAATTAGCTAAAATTGGGTTAAAAAGGCCAGTTGACTCTGAAATGTAACGTGTTTTACTGGATCTGATTAAAACCAGGATTAGGCCTGTATTGTAATTTTTCTTCCAATTTCCTACAGGGTAAAAGGTTGCAGTTTCTTTTTTCCGCTGTTTATTCTTTCTCTTTATTTTGGTGTAGTTTAGAATTGCTTTAGAAGCTGTATTTAGGCTCTCCTCAGTGTTGCGAAGGACTGACAGAATTGTCTCCTTTTCTCTCTTATTTGTGCCACTGTTTTGGTGACCATGGATGGAATTCTCTTGGTAACGTGTGTGCGTGTGTGCGTACAAGTTACCTGTCGATTTATGGCAACCCCATGAATTTAATAGGGTATTCTTAGGCAAGGAATATCCAGAGAAGGTTTTGCCAGTTATTTCCTCTGAAAGCCTACAGCTCCCGGTATTCATTGATGGTCTCCTGCCCAGGTACTAACCCAAGCTGACTCTACTTAGCTTCCAAGATCAGACCTGGTATCTACAAATTTGTTGTATAAAATGTATGAAAACCTCGGAACTAAAAGCCCTTTCCCTCTCTGCACTGAGTGGTAGTTAATTTTTATTTCCATCAGCAGACTGCAGCAGCATTTTAGTAGCTGTGCTTTGTCCATAATACATTTGTACTCATCTTATTTTTTTCTTCCCAGGAAAGGTCATCTTCTTCTTCTCAAGGTGTTTCCCAATACAGGCAGAACTTAGATGGATTTAGTGTCACCCATAAAAATGATCTGCTGTGTCCAAAAGATCATTTTTCTGTGCCTGAAAGATCATTACTGTATCAAAATTAACTATCAATCTGGATCTGCCTTCTAACCTAATCCAGCCACTGATTGTGCATTATGCAAGATCTGAACCTAAATGCTATGGCCACAAGGCAAACTAATAATTGGTGTAATCTCTTGTTTCTCCAACAACTTCTCTAGTTGTTGCAGAAGGAGGTATCCATTCCTCTTTGCATTTTGCCATCCCAAGCAACTGTATCTTGATCATATCAGAGTGCACTGCCAAGGGCAATCAATGCCCAGGGATGAGCTCCCAAGCACCATCTGGCATGCAACTACAACCAGATGGTTCCTTGGTACCCCAGTTCTGATTGTCCATGGGGATGTGCCCCAGTGCCATCCAGCTGCCAGACAGCAATGCTGGTCAAATTTTATATTCCTCCAGCTTTTGGATGAGATATTGGTCCATGATTCCTGCTCTGAAAGAAGTCCAAAAGGAGTAGTCATCTCAGTTACCCCTGGATGTTAACTGAAGAGTGGAAAGCTAGGAAAGATGCTGGCTCCCAGAGAACTGATAGTACAAAGAAAGAAATCTTGTGGCTCACTTGGTACACATACACACATCTTGTGGCTTGTACACACCCCACGTAGCCACCTTGTAAGTAAGATATCTACAAAATCCCTGCACCCCAATGCACCAATACAAATAATATAATTTTCTTTTTTCTTCTGTGAGCTTTTTTTTTTTTTGAGAGAGAGAGGAAGGGCACATTAGAAACAAACTTTGTAAAAATCAAATTAAATACAAATTGTTGAAAAAGAAACTGTGGAAGCAGGGGTTTTTTTTTTGGTACAGCACTACCACACAGTAATCTGCTCCCAGTTGCTGCCAACCAGATGATATTGGGCACTTGCAGCCACCTTTGCTACTTTCCTGGTGAATTAATTGGCTCTATGTTAACCACGTCTCTGAGGTATCAAAAGGCTGATGGTAAATTTTCTTTGTTAGGTCACCCATCTTGTGGCTCATATATGTCTTACATGTGTTACAGCGGCACCCATCACAGACATGATGTAGTGATTAAGATGTTCCAGAAGGAACTTCCATCCCACCCATGCCTGCAGATATATTTAGGCCTGAAATTGGAAGTGCTGTCAGGGAGAGGACAGAAAAGTATTTTTTGGATCACGACGCTCATGCTTGCTGGAAGATTCTGGTAATTGTAAAGGCAACTTTTCCAAGATATGAACATAGAGTGTGTGAAAATGCTCACCACATCCCCAAATATTACTGTGCCCCTGGCTGCCTCATAGATCTATCTGTGTTGGGCACAGGGTCTGTACTTTGGTTAAGTGTGCTGCTAGAGCTGAGATCAGGAACTGTGCCTTATCACCACATGAAGATCTGTTAGGTAGCCGGGAGAATTGAGGATGCCTGAGATGTACATGTTTGCACACATCCTGTCCCCTCTTTAGCCTTTGCATGGTGCAAGTGAACACCTGCATGGGTCTTTTGAATCATCGCCACCACATTTTCTTCAAAGGAGCTAAATTACAATACAATTGCTAGCCAGCAATTGTTGAACAATTTTGTAACATGCATTTGTGCATAAATCAGATCTTAGTAATGTGCAATACTAGAAGGAAAATCTGCACATTTATCACTTCTAACGTCTTCATTTAAAATCTTGTTTTGGTGTCCAGCAGCTGTGGAAATGCAAAAAATATACTGTGGATTATTATGAGTAAGAAGGACTGAAAATGCTGGCTAAGATCATGGATTAGGGAAATACAGTGTAAAGGTCAACCAGACAAAACTACACCGTGTCTGCTCACTGCAGCCTTCCCAATATGGCCATTTACTAGTTCGTACAGAGAAGTGGTAGGTGGGTGGGTGGCAGAGAGGCATCCAAGTATGTTCCTCTAATGTGGATGCACAGTGGTGAGGCATCCTCTGTGATGTCCCTGGGGTTCACTGGAAGTCCCAGAAAATGATATCATTACCGTGCATCCAGCTGTAGAAGCAGAGCTGGATGATTTGCTGCTGCCTCTCTGCTTTCTACTTGCCAGCCTGCGGGAAGCAGCTGGGACTGGTAAAAGGTGGATTGGGAGGAAATCTGGCTGTTGCGTGAAGTTGGTAGAGAAGTCCTATGTCCACACTGATAAAAAAGAATTACTTACAGAGGTGCATGTTGGACTTATGTCTGTGTAAGTCACTTAGGAGAATGCCATCCAAAATTACAAACACTGTAATATCATATGAGTCCACAGGGTGACCACACGTGGAATACTGCGTATAATTTTGATCACCATATCTCAGGAGCTTGTGGAGCTAGAAATATTAAGAAAAAGATTGTGACACTGGAGCACCTCCCCTATAAAGAGAAATAATGACAATGTTTGGAGCTTTTTAGGGGAGGAAAAGAGAATAACTAAAGAGGAGGTTGATAAAATCCTACAAGAGATGAGAATAATAGACACAGAGAAAATATTGTCTCTCCATAATGCAGCTTGGGGGTAGTCTAATGAAACTGGCAGGAGATTTAACCACTATTCATAAACCATCCAAAATAAAAAGCAAAGAAAACCAGTGCATAGTTAGATTGCACTATGTTGTCTGGTTGAGCTCGTTATGGATTACAGTTTACATAATTAAAAAAAGGGAAGTGCTTTTCATAGAATCATACAGCTGGAAGAGCCCACAAGGGCCATCCAGTCCAACCTCCTGCCATGCAAGAACTCTCAACCAAAACATCCCTGACAGATGGCCATCCAGCCTCTGTTTAAAGACCTCCCTAGAAAGAGTCTCCACCACACTCCAAGAAAACATGTTCCACTGTTGAACACTGTCAGGAGGTTCCTCCTAATATTAAGGTGGAATATCTTTTCCTATAGCACCCATTGTTCCGGGTTCTGTTCTCTGGAGCAACAGAAAACAAGCACGTTCCATCATCAATGTGACATGCCTTCAAGTACTTAAACAGGGCTATCATACCACCTCTTAACCTTCTTTTCTCCAGACTAAACATCCCCAGCTCCCTAACCAGACCCTTCACCATTTTAGTTGCCCTCCTTTGGACAAGCTCCATTTTATCAACATCCATTTTGAATTGTGGTGCCCAGAACTGGACACAGTATTCCTGTGTGTTGTGCACAAAGTCTGTACTGAAGACATGTAAATGTCTTTGGTTAAGTGTCACCACCTCTTAACCATCTCTTTTCCAGGCTAAACATACCCTGCTCTCTAAGTCTTTCCTCATAAGGCATAGTTTCCAGGCCCTTCACCATTTTGGTGGCCCTCCTTTGGACATGCTCCAATTTGTCAATTGCTAATGTAAAGGCAAATGGAATTTTTCAGCTGTTCACAGCTGACTTCGGTTCAGACTAAACACAAATTATTGTGTTCCAAGGAGCCAAAAACACTCTTGGTTGTCTTAAGAAAAGCATTTCATTTGACAGAAAACTAAAAGAGACTAATCCATAGTGGACTTATTCAGACAACCACTTCAAAACAATCTCACATGAAGATATGGAGATACTCTTAATGCCATGGAAGAAAGATTTGCTGGATTAGAATGGTACTACCTCTTCTTGGTAAAATTTTGGAGTGCATTGCAGAAATTGGAATGTGGGACAAAATTACAGCAATGATGTCTTCTTACAATGGGCTGCTCCTGTTGCAATCCATCATATTTGGGGAGGGTTGGTCTTAGATGAGCAGGAAGATGCCTTACTTATAAAGGATCTATTCCTAGGTAAAATAATGCTTGAACTGGTTTGTTGATTGGCGTTGACACAGTTGGCTAAATTTTTGGACTCTCTTTGTGAAAAGGGCTGGTAATGGGAATTTTTATGGTGAGAGCTTGCTCTTCAAATTAACTATTTACTATTTACTAAAATTTACTATTACAACAGCACAGAATACAGAATTCCTCAGAGCCTTCTCAGATATGGAACTGACCCTGGCGATGTGTTAAATGTCACATGAAATTCTCAGGCATGCTGTTGTATGATATCTTAGGGAATAAACATCCTGATAGGGATCATTCTGGAAGTGTGCTGAAAATTCCTATGTTGCATGTTCTAAATCTGAATGCTTTATAGATTATAGCTTCATTAAGCCTCCATATGTGTAGCACATGAGAAATTATGGTTTGCTCTAAAAGAAATGGGAGTGCCACAAAATCTGATTGCCCTGATGTTTAATCTCTACTGTAGACAAGAGGCCACTGTTAGAATACTATGTGGAGAAACAGAATGGTTTTTCATTGGCAAGGGTGTCAGATAAGGCTGCATTTTATCAGTTTATATGCTTAATTTATATGCAGAATGCATCATATGGGAAGGAGGATTAAATATGGATCAAGTATGCAAACATATGGGAAGGGACAACATAATTTAAGACACACAGATGATGCCATAACAAAGATGACACCATATTACTTGCAGAAAATAACAAAGACTTTAAACAAGTACTGATGAAAGTTAAGGTTGAAATGGCATAGCAAGGCTACAGTTGTGTATTAAGAAGACAAAAATAAGAAGGGCAGATGATTTACAATAACAACATTAAAAGCATCAGTCTCTCTCTGCGCTGAAGACCTCTGATTATGTGTCAAATGCAGTTTGTTCTGGTTCTATTAAAAAAAAACCTTTTTCTTACAGATCGGTGGCATCCCTACTATCATGCTGTAGTGTTCACAAGACACTTTTGTAGTTCTCACTCCAAAGGCAACAGTGTGATTTCCAAACCATAGACATAGATGGGGGGGGTATATGTCCTACAGATGAATGCACTATTCTGAGGGAAGATATTTAGATTTCATACAACAGTTACACTTCTTATGCTACAAACTGCCAAATCCTGTATCCCCAAGGCCCTGTAGCATATTGTGCCAAACCTAGGCAAGTTTCTCAAGTGTGTTTCTGGATGCAATTGGATGGAAAATATTTCATGGAAACATCCCCCATGAGGATGAAATTCTACACCAAAGGAAACCAGTGGCAAAATGTCTAGTGATGTTCATGCAGTCAAATGGCAGGCCAGGGAACTTGCCTGCTTGTTTTAAATCTGCTGCTTAAACTGTAGAATATAGGCTACAGACCCACATCTGGCTGATGAACTTATGAGACCTTGCTGAAGTAGGACCCAGGGGACCACTTGTGCAGCATGCATTCAGATAAAACCCAATACTTGCTAAACAATCAACAGTCATCTGGGTGGGGGACTTATGACAGCCTAGACATGAAACATGCTGAAGGAAATGTGTGAAGAATGTCAATGGTCAAGGTTTTTAAGGCAGAGTTATTGCAATAAAGAGCTGATGGAATTTTTTAACCACAAAAATGACATCTGTAGCCAATGTGTTAAGACAGAATAAGGCGGAAACTCTGAAGAAGAAGAATGATTATATATCACAGATATGCACAAGATGTCCAAGTAACATGTGGACCAACATAAGAAATAGTGACTTGGAATGGATGGAGCGAAATGGCTTTATCTGAAGAACAAGTTTTATTAAGAATATAGAATGGTTCAATGTAAGGCAAAAACATTATTCACACAATCTTCAGAACTAGTGGATAATACAGTGGAAAATTGCAGATAAACAGAAGTATGTTTTTTTAAAAAGTATGTTTTATGCAAATATAATTTATGCTACAAGGAGGACACTGGGTAGATTGGGAGGTTGGATAACAGTCCAAAATTAGCTTTGAAGTTTCACATATTGATTTGTCTAGTTATTACAAGATTTAATCTGTTAAAGGAAAGATACTTTAACAGATTATACAAATTTAAAAACAGCAACATGTAATTAAGGATGAAAGGCACCACTTGCGTAAAGCAATACTTTCCCTATCTCTTCTTCTGTCTCCTCCAGGCTGAAATTTCAGTGTTGCCAGAACATATATTCTAGTAAGGAAGAGTTGCCAGGCATTGTAGCTACTTGGGTCAAAGTTATAGGGCAGCTGGGCTGCTTGTGACAAGAGGGTCAGGCACAATGCACTATTGACTTAGGCTTTTGTCATGTTTGAGATGGGGCTTGTATTTTTCTCTCAAGGGGGAGATAGGCAGCATCTGCTTAGGGAAAGAAGGGCCATATGCAGCTTATGGGTCACATGAACCCCCTCCCATTTTTGCAGTCTTCAACATCCCACCTTCCTGAGTGCAGGTGCAAAATAAGAATATTTCTGAATTAAAACAAGCTGTTCAGGAAGCATGCGTCTTGGTTTGAAAGTGGACCACACTCCTGATGGTTGCTCAGAAGTACAATTCTATTTTTTAAATAAGATATATTCACATGAGAATCGAGTGACCTGTGTTGGTTCAAACTAGAATGTATTTTATTTTGATACCACTGTGTTGCCACTGGCAAACTTCAGTGGCCTAGGCAGGCCATTGTATCCCTCCTGAGAATGTTTGAGAGAGGGGAGGAATTGAATCCAAGACTCATCAAAGTTGTCCACTTAAAAAAATATATATCCATTTTGCATCCAAAATAGTTCTGAGTACCCCTTCACTTCTTCCTGAGTCTTTGCACAAATGCTATAACGCTTGGTATCCTTGCATAGCAGCTGGGGCTCCTTAATGTCTTATCAAAGCTCCCATTACATTTAATTTTGCTCCAGTGGTGTGAGTGCTGCTGGAGAATTGAATCTAGCCATAACCTAAATTTCCTACAAATTATCCACAAAACCTCAGTGGTTCATGGGAAATGTTTAATTATGACTAAACACAACTGCCCAGCATTATTTGCAATGCTGCTGCTCACACACCACTACCAGTGAGAGATGCACCATGGGCCACCAACAGTGGAGGAGGAAGAGTATCAAAGGGCATATTAGACTAGCATTGTGCTTATGTTTGGCAGTTAGATCTATATGGTGTACAAAGTCATGGTCCTTTCCAGACAACTATTAGTGTCAAAATGGAGAGCAAACATTTCTTCAACAAGGAACATGATTTTTCATAGAAACATAGAATTGTAGAGTTGGGCCATCCAGTCCAACCCCCTGCCATGCAGGAACTCTCAGTCAAAGCATCCCTGACAGATGACCATCCAGCCTCTCTTTAAAGACCTCCAAGGAAGGAGACTCCACCACAATCTCCAAGGAAGGAGTGTGTTCCACTGTTGAACAGCCCTTACCATCAGGAAGTTCCTCCTAATGTTGAGGTGGAATCTTTTTTCCTGGAGCTTCCATCCATTGTTCCGGGTCCTGTTCTCTGGAGCAGCAGAAAACAAGGTAGCTCCCTCCTCAATATGACATCCCTCCATATATTTAAACAGGGCTATCATATCACCGCTTAACCATCTCTTTTCTAGGCTAAACATCCCCATCTCCTGAAGTCGGGCATGGTTTCCAGGCCCTTCACCATTTTAGTTGCCTTACTTTGGACACGCTCCAGTTTCTCAATGTCCGTTTTGAATTGTAGTGCCCAGAATTGGACACAATATTCCAGGTGGGGCCTGACTAAAACAGAATAGAGTGGCACTATTACTTGCCTTGATCTAGACACTATACTTTTATTGATGCAACCGAAAAACGCATTGGCCTGTTTAGCTGCTGCACTGTACTGTTGACTCATGTTCAACTTGTGGTCTACTTGGACTCCCAGATCCCTTTCACACATAGGTTCATTCAGACAGGTGTTCCTATAATTATGGGATTTCATCCCTCCCTTAGCTTCAGAGAGATCATCTTTTCCTCCAAGTTTTCCAGGGGGGATGAAGACAATGCTGTTTGGACAATCAGTTAAAGACCTGGTCTTTTGATAACACATAGAGGTTGTTGTTTTTGTACATTTGTTGGTTTGTTTTGTCATATGATTGCTATTGTTCTTTTATGTGTAGTGGCGTTTAGCACCACTGCTTTAATGGTTTTAAAATTCTGATTGACTTTCTGTATTGAGAAGCCATGGTAGAAAAGCTTGGCTAAACATCTGGGACAATATCTTAGTAGCTCACATTCCCTAGCACCTGGTACTGAAAGACAGTGATGGAAATATACAGTGGACCCTTCCCATCCATGGGGGCTTGGTTCTATGAGGCTCCACAGATGGCAAAAAATGCAGGCAGTTGCATCCCATATTATTCAGTGGTGGTGATGTGTGCATGGATGCATCAGTACATCTGCATGCACACACCACCACTGCATAATATGGTGTATGGTGGTCCTCTGGTGGTCAAATCAGTGGATCACCAGCCTGTTGAAACAAAGGGTCCACTGTGTTGCCCATAATGACTGGTAGTCTATTGATAATCTAAGGTCCGGTACATACAGTACCTCCCCGTCAGGGTGGGCTGGAAGTCTCTGGTTTTCCCCTGGAGGGATGCCACAGCAGCCAAACTGCATGGTATCCCTCTGCTGCAAAGAGAACCTGGAAAAAGCAGGTTCTTTTTCTTTCACTGCGCAGATGTCACGAGTGTGCCATTGGCGCACTAATGACGTAAGTGACGCACAGCGACATCTGTTTGGTGTGCATTGCTTATGTCATCATGGTGGTGCCCATGTGGACAGGATGCCGGCATGATTCAGCCGCCGTCACGTTCTAGGGTTCTGGAGCATGCAGATGCTGTGCACTCCGGAACCGTAGTATTGGTGGCGGCACGTTGCTTTTGGCCTGTCTGTCCCAGGCCTTAGTTCGTTTTGAAGCTGTCCAAGTTGGCAGTCATGACTACACCTTGCGGCAGTGAATTGCATAGTTTTAACTATGCACTGGGCAAAAAAGCACTTCTTTTCATCTATTCTGAAGGTTCCACTCTTCAGCTTCAGTGGATGATAGCAGGATGTAGTGCTAATAAGAAATAAAGAAAGAGAGAAAGAGAAAGAGAAAGAGACAGGTCTCTCTCCATTTTGTCTCCACCATGCAAAACTGATTAACTAAAACACTTATATCTCACCCTATATAATATGATCTCAGCCGAGCATACAATAAAATCTGCTTAAACAATTTTAATGATAGAAAACACTGAAATTAAACATACTGAAACAGTTTGACAAGTTAAAACAAGACAATTAAAATAAGTTTTAAAAGTCTGAAGCAATATCAGCTCATAACACATGTGCAAATTTGGATGAAATTAATTAGGCCTCATTTTTTAGCTCTTTATTATGCACGCTTACTCAACTCCCTCCCCCCCTAAACCAAAGAGCCCCAAACAATGTAACCTCTTTTATAGGGAGTTGCTCTGGCTCCATGTGGTCATTTGGGTTGCCCTTTCTTATCTGAGGAAATGATTACCAGCACAATCTGATATAAAAATAATGTTCACTGATAGCTGTTGTCAGAAGGATAATATATATGTGGCACCACAACTGTCTTCCTCTCACCACATCTGGTCTTGGATATTAGAAACAGGTAGTCCTGCAACTTTAGTTCACATTCAAATTTTGTCAATTTTTGTACATGCCCATTTTAAACTTCTGGATGTTTTAAACTATATTGTACTGATTTTAGTTTGTAAGCATGCTTGAGTCCCAGTTTTGGGGGAAAGTGGGATATACATAAATTATTAGTATTGCCCAATATTCTGTATCAGCTACTTAGTTAAGTATACTTAACGATTTAACCTCTCCTGGTCTGGCCCTTCCCATACGTGATGAAAATGTCATTTGCGGACAGAATGGACCTCCTCCCCATCCAGTTGATGCCTGGTAAAGTAGACTGGGGAGGAAATTAAGATTGTGGTAATATTATCAAAATCATGACCAAACAGCAATCCTGAATACAGAACACATATGGAAGAGTAAATCTAGGGGAGGTGGGGCCGGGAGAGGTTACTTCGTTAAATGTAAGTAAAGGTAGGCGATCTAAATACCCTATAGGCACCAGATCATATCTGATCTTGGAGGTTAAGCAGGGTCATCCCTTGTTAGTACTTGGTTGGCAGACTGCCAACCACTGCCAGGCTATATTTTAGAAGAAGGAACGGACAAATCACCTCTGAATATTCCTTGCCTAAGAAAACCCTATGAAATTCATGGGGTGACCATACATTTCGACAGACAACTTGAAGGTCACACACACACACACACACACACACACACACACACACACAAATATAGGTGGGATACAGTCCGCCCAAAAAGTAGGTAATAAAGAATATTGGTTGTTATTGTTTCTGATTAAAATCCAGCTGAAATTAAATGCTCATTCATCCCTATTTGATATGGATTTATATCTTTTGAAAAGGGAATAAACACAGACATTGTCTATTGTTTGGTTTGGTTCACCACCAAGGCTTTCAGTAAGGCCTTTGACAAGGTCTCCCAAGATATTCTTGCAAATAATAAAATGTGCGCTAGACATTGCACCTGTTAGGTGGATTAATAATTGATTGACTGGCCAAACCCAAAGAGTGCTCAGCTATGTCTCCACTTCATCCTGGAGAGAAGTGACCAGTGGGGTGCCACAGGGTTCTGTCCTGGGCCCAGTGCTATTCAACATCATATCAATGACTTGGATGAAAGAATAGAAGGCATATTTATTAAATTTACAGATGATACCAAATTAGGAGGAGAGAATCAAAATTCAAAATGACCTTAATAGATTAGAAAGCTGGGTTAAAACTAACAAAATCAATTTCAACAGGGAGAAATGTAAGGTACTGAACTTGGGCAGAAAAAAATGAAATGCAAAGATATAGGATGGAGGACACCTGACTTAACAAGTCTACATGTGAAAGGGATCTAGGGGTCTTAGTTGACCACAAGTTGAACATGAGTCAACAGTGTGATGCAGCAGCTAAAAATGCAATTCTAAACTGCATCAACAGAAGTATAGTGTCTAGATCAAGGGAAGTAATAATGTCACTCTATTCTGCTTTGGTCAGGCCTCACCTGGAATACTGTGTCCATTTCTGAGCATCACAATTCAAAACGGATGTTGAGAAGCTGGAGCATGTCCAGAGAAGGGGCAACCAAAATGGTAAAGGTTCTAGAAGCCATGCCCTATGAAGAAAGACTTAGAGAGCTGGGTAGGTTAAGTCTGAAGAAAAGATGGTGAAGAGGCAATATGATAGCCCTGTTTAAGTATTTGAAAGGGTGACATATTGAGGCTGGAGCAAGCTTGTTTTCTGCTGCTCCAGAGAATAGGACCTGGAACAATGGATGAAAGCTACAGGAAAAGAGATTCCACCTAAACATTTAAGAGGAACTTCCTGACAGTGAGAGCTGTTTGACCGTGGAACATACACCCTCAGAGGGTGATGGAGTCTCCTTCTTTGGAGATTTTTAAACAGAGGCTGGATGGCCATCTATCCGTGTGTGTGCGTGTGTGCTTTGATTGCATGCAAGGGGTTGAACTGGATGAACCTTGTGGTCTCTTCCAACTCTATAATTCTATGATTCTACCCTGGTACTGAAGCCCCACAATTTTGTGGCCGTTCCACAAAAATAAAACAACAACCAAATGGGACTGACTCACAAATCTCTCCCCCCCCCACAGGTTGCCACATTCTTCCATGACCCTGCAACAGGTCAAATGCAAATGCCCACCACTGAGATAAAAGCAGACTTGTGCCTTTTTTATTTGTATTTTGTTTGAACCAAAGGAAATGCGCTAACATCACAGGAATGAAGCCAGAATTTAACACCTTCTGGTGTCAATTTATCAAGTCATGGGTTAGCTGCAGGTCAAGCTGGTTAGCATTTTAAAGGTGATGCATATGAGTACATCAGACTGAATTTTCCCCTTTGCACAGGCCTTTGTTGAAATACTTTTTAAATCACCAGTTAACAAATGGCATGGTTTCTGAAGCCAGAGGAAACTGATGCCCAACCCTAAACCAGTTTACATGTTTTGCTTTTATAGGCCACAAAAGGATTTGAGCCCATACTTATAAGAAAGAACCATACCATTACAGCCTGTCAACTTCCATGGAAACACAAGACATGATCTCAGATGGACAGAGCTGTCTGTAATTTGACTCCCTGTTCAGAATTCTGAGATAACAAGACCTGGGAGGTAAAAGCTATGTGAGCTAAGAGGTGGTGAAGGAAAGAAATTTCATTAAGACTGACAATCTCAATGAAAGTAACATTTTTGCATCTTCTGAGATTTGTTGGGAGAAAATATGCATCTCATCTCTATTATGTACGTTTGCACAGCTTACAAGGTATTTCTGAAAAAGTGTGCACAAACCAATGCACATATTTTTAAATGTACAGAACTGGATTTTTTAAAAACATGGAATGGACTTTAGATAAAGGAGTAATGTTGCATAAATAAGGTAAATTAAACGAATACATATTCAGATCAGGAAAAATTGTATGCATGAATTTCAGTGCAGGAAGAAAACACAAAAATCTTGCAACCTGTTACTATACTAAACAAGGATGAGAAGAAACTGCAGGTGGGCTTAGAGAAAATCAGAGAGAATAAAGATTAGGAAAAGAGTGGTTAAATCCAAGTAATGTATTTCAGTGGTGCAGTTAGGGTTGCTAAGAGAAATAAGGGATGGAGCTCCTGTACAATTAATGTCCTTGTAGAAGAGGGAATTGCAGCAGATGTTGCTTGTATAACATTTTTTTTGTTTTCACTTCATATAAGAGAGTAAGAATGCTCAATTACGTCAATTAATTAATTGATAGCACCCAATGTGGTAACTCATGCTGTCACCCCCAACTGCCCCTCCCCCTTTGCCAGCCAGGCCACCTTTGTCATGGTGGTGGATGCGGGGGCTGTTGCTGCTGCTTGACACCCTTTTCTGGACCTGGTGAAGCTGCCAGGTGATCAGGAGAGGGAGGTGACTTGCTTTCTTGACTGGAAGTCTGCTGGCCAAATGGCCAGTGGACATTTAGCCAGTAGCCTCACCAGACCTGGAAGAAGTTGCCGAATGGCAGCAGCACCCAACTTCCACCATTGGCCATTGGTGGAGGGGGCAGCCAGGGGGGTCTTGGGACAGTTGGGAGTGTGCCCCAGCAGGTGTTCATCCCTCTCTGAGGTGTCACCAGGTGCGGTCAATATCCCCCGAGCCCCATAGTGATACTTCTGAGAGTAGTATTAGATGTAAGGAATGTATGGCTCTCCAAATGTTACTGGATAATACAGTAGCTCTCATCATGTTTTACTATTAGAATGCCAACTGGGCTTGATGGGAGTTACAGCCAAAGAACATCTAGTGATCTGTTATGGTTACAGCCAGCATAAATTTTCATGCACTTGTCAGAAATCATTTTACCAAACTCTTCTCATGTGTACAAATCTGGTTGCCATATCCTTATCCAAACCACTTTACAGGGATAAATACTGATTTAAAAACCTGGGAGAGGAGAGAACAAAATTGGTCCTGATTGGACCTGACTATCTCCTGAGATACTTCCAAGGTCAGAACAACCCCAATCCACCCAGAACTCTGACAGCTTACATCTTGGTTTTTAAAAGTAATTTGTTCCTGTTATTTGTTACATCATTTGAGAAGTAACCTGCTGCTACTTGTGAGGTTTTTTTTTTAAAAAAGGAACTAATTCCCTTACTTATTATCTGCTTGTTACTTTCTTTTATTACTTTGAAGGGCAAAATCTGAGAGAAGGCATTCCTATCAAAATGGTTCCAAAAACTGACTTTGAAAATTGTGTGTGAAGGTAAATGGAAACCATTTTTTCAGTACGTTAATGAATTAACTTCACTCTAATTTATTAAACTGCTTTCAAAATGTACCTTCCCCCCTTGTAACCCAAATATAAACTAGTTGGAGTTAACCACTTTAATTCCAGTGCATTGCTTCCAAGTTTTGTGACAGTCTCCAAGCAAGAGTGTGCCCTTATTCCATTCTCATTATCCTTAATCAGAACAGGCTGAAGAGAACAGTAGACTAGGCATCATTCCAGTGCTTGGCTTAATGGGTCTTGGCATCTCTCATAGTCTTTAAGCAGTTGTCCAATCTTGCTGGGCATTGGCACCAGCCATGAAATCAACACCAAGTTGTTTCACTTAATGGGATCAGGCTGCTTCTTGTTGTTGTTGTCAACTGACCATTCCCTGCCAACTCCTTTTTATGAGCAAGCAGTGAAAGAATCTGTTACTTTGGGTGGGAATCATGCAGGTCTTCACATGGTGCAACTCCTAACCAGTATAGCCAATGATGGGGAACATGGTCCATCAATATCTGAAAGCCCACATAACTCCACCTTACGATTTACTGACCTGAATGTGATGCATCTTGTTTGCATTATTTTTCTTCTGTACATTCTGCCTCAGTGGGTAATCTGGAAGCAAGGGAGGCATTGATGAGAACAGTTTGAGGGCAACTTGTTCAGTCCCTTAGCAATAAGTTATTTCATCAAATACTGGTATAGTGAATAACTCCCATTAGCTACACCCAGCTTGGAAAGTAGCAACAGATGGTGGAAGCTGTGGTCCAAAACCTTTGGAGGCCCACAGTTCTCTACCTCCCAATGAAAGGATCAGGCCTAAGTCAACAGCTGTATAAAGCCAGTTGGAATCCAGTCAACCCCTTGTGTCATGTGACCCCTGCTGATCTGCAAGACCGCTCCAAGCCCATCCTCAATGGTGGCATTGAAATGCAACAAAAATGAGATCAGGAGCAAGAAACTCCATTGGTGCAGACCACAAGATACATGGGACTTGTTGCTACAGTCCTGCTCTTTGGAGCTTTACAGAAGAGGTGTCTCAAAAGTATGGAAAAGTGAAGATCCTGTACTCTTTTGAGCTATGGAAACAGAAAGAGCAGGGCAACAGGAATATGGAGCTCTGGAAGCTGAGAGTAAGCAACTGGAATACCCAGGGTCAAAGGTATCACAGAGAACTAGTGGAAGGTCATATGACCATTGTGTAGCTAAGCTAGCTTGCCCTTTGCATGTTGAGGAACAGACAAGAACAGGCAATGTCCTGTCATCAGTGCTCACTGTATAATCCATACGTGGAAGAGGTATGGAGATGGAATTTGGCCTCACAGTGTTGCTAGCTCTAGAGTGCGTGCCTACTAATGCATTTCACGCACAGCTAATTTAATGCATCATGGCAAAACATGCAAATAAGTGGATAAATACAATAAAATTAAATGATGCGCTTATTCCTGTCCTTGAGGCCTTCCAAGAAATGCATGATTCAATCAAATAAAAAAATAAAAATAAATCTCTCATCTGCTCTTTAAATCTAAATACTTGTGAAGGATGCCATATGGCTCCAAGAAAGTTCCCTTTGGTCACAGTCAGTACATAACACCAGAAGTTGTGTGAAATTCCCCACCGAATGAATTTAGGTTTTCCTCTCCCTCTACCCATCATATATTGCATTCAGGGATGCCACCCAGAAGAACAGTTGAGGTGGATCCTTTCTTAAGTGCACACGTTTGACAGAGGTCAGGACAAAGCCATTCTTGGGGATGGATTTATGACTGAGTAGCCAGTCTAATGTGGTTTTGACCTGCTGTTTCAGAGGTTAACAGCCTGCTTGGCCTTGATTGTTTGCCTAAACTGACACATCTGCTGACATAACCCAACTTTGATGGCAACAGATGCTTGCTAGCATGGCCTCATTCCTAAAGTTGTAACTTGCATGTGTTGGAACTATTTTTCCAAAAGACATCTCTCTCACTTATGCTGTACACATAATTTCCTTTCCTTTCCATTTATAATTCATTTTTCATTTTATTTTTGGATTTACAAGGAGGTAAACCTCTCACCCTCCAATATTTCACAGATGAACCCTTCCCAAGCAACATCAGAGTGTAGTCAAGAAGGAAAAAGTCTGTAACATGTGTGGCCATACAAGCCAGCAGAAGCTTCTGCTTCTGCTTAGTCTGCAGAGAAGGGCAAGATTCTGCACCCTCTTGTTTTCTCCCCCCATTGTGTTAACTGAATGCAAACTATTTTTGCACTTTGAACTTCATTTGCAGCAGATAAATAGATACTGGTAGATAAAACTATGGATGAGACCTAGCTGGGAAAACCCCACTTTAAATGTTATGTCTCCATCCAACGGAATGCTAGAATTTGTAGTTGTGGAACCAGAGCTCTCTGGCAGAGTGTCTCATAAAACTACAATTCCCAGAATTCCATACCACTGAACCATTCCAGTTAAAGTGATGTGAAACTGGATTATTTCTACAGTGAAGATCCATCCTGAATAAAATTTAGACAAAGACTTTCTCTCTCTCTCTGCTCTCAAGTCACCTGCTGACTTCTGGTGACTCCAGAGGTGGTTTGCCAGTTCTGAAATATAGCCCACAGCATGTAATATTCTGCCCAAGTATTAACCAGGGCTGACACTGCTTAGCTTCTAGGATCAGAGGGAATCTGGTTCTTTTGGGGTATTTAGACATCACCACTCTATGTTGTTGTTGTTGGTGGTGTTCTGTGCTTTGAAGTCCTTTCCTACTTAAGGCAAACCTATCATGGGGGTTTCTAGGCAAGATTTGTTTAGAGGAGGTTTGCCATTGCCTTCCCCTGAGGCTGAAAGCATGCAACATGCCCAAGGTCACCCAGTGGGTTGCACAGACAACAGAGTCATAGTCCAGTAGTCCAGAGTCATAGTCCAGTACTCAAACCACTATGCCATGCTGGCTCTCCCATTCACATACTAACCAGGACTGACCATGCTTAGCTTCCAGGAGCAGATGGAATCTGGTGCTTTGGGGGAATTTAGGTATCTCCACTCTATACTCCCATACAAATAATGAACCATGTTAAAATTGGAAGCCCTGGTAGATAGGCAGATGGAGATGGATACCTCCATGTTTAGGGAGACGGCAGCAAGATGTTAGAGGATAAAGCTCTGCATGTCAAATTCTGATTGTCCTGCAACTCCTGAGACAGTCTGCTACCTTGAGGCATGACAGAGGATACATTTCTGGGCATTAACAGTGCTGATGTTAAGTGTCAGCTCATAGTCAGGTTAGCTTCTATATGTGAAACTGTGTGTGTATATAGAACATTTTTTTTGTTTTGCCTTAGGCACCAAAATGTGGCCCAGCCCTGTTCTTCAACAAATCTATATTTTTGTCATCAACTCAGTCAACCTTATCAAATTTCTCTGGATGCAACTCTATCTTAGATCTTGCTTCTTCATATACTGTTTTTTGGTTCAAAGCTAAGAAACATCAATAATGTTTTAAATGTCAAATTTTACTGCTCCAAAGCAGAACTTGCCTTACAGTTTACATACCCTCCCCCCCCAAGTGTTGAGATGTTGACATGCTTAGAATTACTTCCCAGGAGGAAAATAAAAAGTCAAAAGATAAGATCAGTATTGTAATTTTTTTCTCCAAATTGAGTTTAACCACAATTCTTATCAAATCCTACAATTATTATTTAATTAAATCTTCCACATTGGCTAGTAGGGATTTATGATTAAATCTGACATCTGATAACACCAGCCCTACCTTGGACATAATTGAATAAGTTAATTAACTAGATTCCTAACTAAGCTTCTTTTATTAGTGGGAAGTGATTCTTCCATTCAATTTCTTCCATTCTCTCAAAAATCTTTGGCTACAGAGAATGAACTTATTATAATTGCACAGAAGGGTCAGAGACTGCATGTTGTTGGACTGAAGATGTTGGATTGTAGCTTCCATTAGATCCAGCTAGCACAATCACTGGAGGGGGATGATAGGAACTGTACTACAACAGCATCTGGAAGGCCACACAGTCTCAGCTATTTACATTGGGTGATGCACTCCTGGCATATCGAGCCAAAAGAACAAGTGCTTTTTAAAAAGCAGTACAGGATGTGATTATAGAAGAAAGGAATGGAATATCTAGATAAGAATGTTCCACAACATTTTTTGGTGGGAGGGTTTGGCCTGTGGCCTTTGGTAAGGTAATCTGAAGTGTTTCGAGTCTCTCTTCTTTTTCTCAATGAAACACTAGAGGGTATGGCTAAAAAGATTTGCTCATCTGATTTGATGGAGGGAAAGAGTGAAGGATATGCGGGAAATGAAAGTGGGTGGGAGAAACTGCAACATTCTTGGGTCTTCTAATCCCTGAAATATAAACTATAATCAAGACCCTCTTTTCTTCAAGCAGCTTGCAGATTGTAGCCTTTGGTGACTTGGATTTGGGAGGGGCTCAGAGTTCCTGCTGTCTTGTATTTACAATTCAAACTGGGAATTCTGGCTTCCCATGATCAAGGGCATGGACAACAAGGAGAAGAAGGAGGAGGCTCCTGGCATTATGCTCTCCACCATAACATCCATACATTTCTGGAATCTGGTGCTAATAATTCACAAATTTGCAGTAGGTATCTGCAGACACGGAATGGGTTACGTCATTCCAAGTGGAATCTTGCACACACAAGGCATCTCAGCTGCATTACAGAATTGAGAGTTGTTAAGGCCAACTAACCTTTTTCTCTCTCTGTATTAATGGCTTTGTCTTAAATCAAAAAGTTTACATCAATTGCCCTGACATTCAACACAAGGGAGAACTGCTGTGCCAGTAAGCTGAAGTGGTTACTTAAAAGTGGCTGTACATGTAGCAGCTACTGGGGAAGGGAAAGGCCTCTGTCAGAGAACTCTCTTTCCAATATTTGTGAATGGGAGAGTGGGGTGAGCTTCCCCCTAGAAGCTTTTATATGTGCAGCCAGAGATAGTGGAAAATGTCCAGATCCATTTGAAACTTCACCTATTCACCTATTACGATTCAGACTGGGGTGTCAGCTTAGGACTTCTCAAATTCGCAAGAAGTAAGCAAAGATAGCATTTGGCAGTATCAATTGCATGATGTTACCTCCATTTTTGTTGTTGTGCTAAGTGTTCATAGCATCATAGAATCATAGAATTGTAGATGTTTATCACACTATACTCTTAAAGTGCTACTATTTCACTTTGACTCCTCTAGCTGCTCTGTTGTTTGTTATTCTGGGATTGGCAGTTTTAAGAGGAGTATTTAGAATTCTCAGACAGAGATGCTGAGAATTCTAAATACCCTCCTTAAAACTGCCAATCCCAGAATGCCAAAGGAGGCAACTAGAGGAGTCAAAGTGGAATAGTAACACTTTAAGAGTATAGTGTGATAAACATCGTAGAGTTGGAAGAGACCACTAGGGCCATCCAGTCCAACCCCCTGCCATGCAGAAATCCAGATCAAAGCATCCCCGACAGATGGCCATCCAGCCTCTGTTAAAGACCTCCAAGGAAGGAGACTCTATGACCCTCTGAGGGAGTGCATCCACTGCAACAGCCCTTACGTGTCAGAAGTTCAAGTGGAATCTCTTTTCCTGTAGCTTGCATCCATTGTTCGGTCCTGTTCTCTGGCGCAGCAGAAACAAGCTTGCTCCTCTTCAACAGGACATCCTTTCAAATATTTAAACAGGCATATCATATCACCTCTTAACCTTCTTTCTCCAGGCTAAACATCCCAGCTCCCTAGTCATTCCTCATAGGGCATGGTTTCCAGACGCTTCCCATTTTTTGTCGCCCTCCTTTGGACATGGCTCCAGTTCTCATTGTCCTTTCTGATGGTGGCGCCGAACTGGACACAATATCCTAGTGGGGGCCTGACCAAAGCAGAATACAGTGGCACTATTACTTCTCTTGATCTAGACACTATACTTTATTGATGCAGCCTAAAATTGCATTGGCCTTTTTTAGCTGCCGCATCACACTGTTTCACTCATGTTCAACTTGTGGTCTACTGGACTCCTAGATCCCTTTCACACGTATTTTCATTCAGCCAGGTGTCACCCATCCTATATCTGTGCATTTTATTTTTCCACCCTAAGTGCAATACCTTACATTTCTCTGTGTTGAATTTCATTTTGTTAGCTTTGGCACGCTTTCTAGTCTATTCAGGTCATTTGAATCTTGATCCTGTCCTCTGTTGTTAGAGGGCATCTTTCATTGACAGGAAACACATCAATAGCAGCCAACCTTGCTGCCATCCTGTTACAATATCAGTGTGATAAATGACAGTCCCGATTAGTCTCAATATCAAGCAGGCATATGGTGTTATTTTCCTCCTTACCCCCTTCCCCCCCACTTCGCTATTCCCAGGGAACTGGTTGCCTTTCTGGTTTTTCCTTTACTCTTGTTAATTTATTTTCTTCTTTTTACTAAATCACATCTCCATAATCTTGAATTGTGTTACAAATTAATTTTTAAAAAGAAGAAAAGGCATGTTGGGTAGTGCATATGGGCAGGGAGGCCTGAAAATTGCACTTAAAATCCCCCAAATATATGAAACATGCAAAAGAACAAACAAATCTAAACCCCTTTCCAATCCCCTCTAATAC
>NC_056525.1:17191704-17230610 GCF_019175285.1 Sceloporus undulatus | reverse complement strand
TCGCCGCTTGGCCTCCGCTCCCCGCCGCGATCGCCAGGGAAAATGTAGGTCATAATTTTCAAATGTAGGACACATTTTGTGTCCTACATTTGAAAATTTTGTCCTACATTTTCCCCGGTTTTGAGGTCCGGCGCTATGGCAACCCTAGTACCAGAGGAATAGGAAGAGAGACATCTGTTTGCAATCTGAAACTTTGGGCCTGAACAGACAGGCCAAAATAAAGCTGCTTCGGGTCACTTTGGAGGTATGCTGTTTAAATGAAACACACATCTTAAGATGCCAGAAGCTGTGTCAGAGCTATGCTCTAGTCCTTAGAACTGGAGTGTGGCTTTGGCATGGCTTCTGGCCTTTTAGGACGCATGCAGCATTTATACAGCATACATCCAAAGTGACCCAAAGCAGTTTTATTTTGGCCTGTCTGTTTGGGCCCTTTGTTTCACAGACACCATGGTTTTATGGAGTGACTTTGCCATCAAACTGTCCCATCCCATGGATCTGCCTAAAGTTTCCTCCTGGGAAGAAGGTACATATGGGTTTTCAGATGAGGCAGGATCTATTTGGACATGTGTGTAAGAATCCTGACTGAGGGTGGGGAAATCAGAACCATATCTGCTATTGAGGCCCTTTCTACATTGGTGGACTGCTAGCTACAAATTTAGCTTGTGACCATAGTGGACAGATGCCGGTGAGCATTAGGAATGTCGAAGAATGTTTCCTGTGGATGATGCTGATGCTGATATTTATTTATATCTGGCTTTCCCCACAAAATTGGGATACAAAGGTGCGTTACAGACCGCCGCTTTGCGGCGGTCTGCCGGCGCTGCTGTTTGCTCTACGAGGGAGCCAAACCGCACGACTCCCGCGCGGAGCAAAAAAGAAGCTCCAAAATGGAGCTTCTTCCTGCGGCGCAGTTATGATGCCGCAAGGCGCCAATGGCGCACTCATGACATAAGTGCTGCGCGACGTGAGGACGCTATGCGTCCAACACATAAAGATGGCGGCGCCCGTGTGTATAGGGTGCCGCCATCTTTATGCCCTCGTCACGTGCTAGGGGTGAGGCCGGTATGGACGCTAGGTCCTCGGCCAACCCCTAGCACGTGATGGGGGCGTATTAAAGGCCAATCTATAACGCGCCAAAGTGGCTTACAAATAAAAAAATACAGTTAAAAACATACAAAAATGGGTGTTAAAATAGGATTAAACAAGCAGTTTACTGCAGTTTCCAGAGTATTGTGGGAAATTTAGAATAGTAGCTTAGAGATCCTACACAAAAAATGTCAACGCATAGAGATGAATTTGTAAGTGAGCATAATATGTGGATGCTGAAAACTCATTCTTTACTGACATGGTATGATAGTTCTTGTGCAAGTCATAACTTACAGTTTTCATGCCTTTCAGTTCATGAATGGGTTTACAAGAGCTACAGCCTCTCTCTTAAATCCAAGATGTTAAATTTTTAGAATATTTGTAGTATGTTGTGTGACATGGTGTCTGTCAACAGGGGACACAAGCATCTCTGAGAAAGGACTGTCTGGGGTGTTTTGTGAGATGGAGCTAACCAGTATGTTGCAAATACCGAATATATTGTTTTTAGTTGAGTAGTAATATCAGCAGAAGAGCCATAACATGTTTATAGCACGTGTTCTTCCCTTCACAGTGGTTCAAGGCCAAACATACCAGCGGCAACAGGAACTGGGAATCATCTATCAAACAGAAGTCATGCTTATAAACAAAACAGCTTTGCTTGTGTAGTCAGCGCCTTTCTGGTCACACTCCATTGTTCCAAAACTAACCATTACATTTTATGCTCACATCCATGGCATCCTGCTAGTGTCAAATCCAGTTGAGCTATTACTGAGCTGCAGCCTGATTTGGATCAGTTGTGTTGCTTCAATGTAACCGTTAATCAGGGGAGGAAAGTGTAAGTTCTATATAGTTTGTATTCAGAAGACCAATTCAATAGATTGAGTCAAAACTTATTCCCAACATTTCCAAGTTCTGCATCCCATTTTTTTCTTCAAGTACTTGAACCTCAGTTCCACATACGCTGATGAACCCTATTACCTATTGAAGGGTTTAAGGTTGTTGTTCTTCTTTTCCATCTTCCTTTAAAACTTTCAAGCCAATAATAATAATTAAAAACCATCAAGAAAGTAAACATCATATACAATGCAGATACACATAAAAGCAAAACATAACTCAGGTGTATGAACCAGGTAAGTGTCAACCTCTGTTTGCAATGAAAACCCATCATAGGCATTAGTAAATAGAGTGATTTTTTTACTTGGCATCTAAAAGTAAACAAAAGAGGTGCCAGCTAAATATGGTTGGGGAAGGCATTTCATAGCTGGGATGCCTCACAGTCAATCAAAGCACTTTGTTTCTCTGCCTCTGAATCTGTTGCTAATCTATACTGTGTTGTACATGCCTCTTTGAATTAATATTTCTGTTGAAGAAAGTGTCTCACCCAAGTTAATGAAGCTTACTACTTTCTCACTACAATATTTTCTTGCTTACTACTTTCTTGCTAGGATATTCACCCAATGCTGACTCCAGATTTTGGGAAAGGGAAATCACTGCTCTTGGTTAGTGCTACTGCATAGCTGAATTTATGGACCTAGACTGAGATGAGGGAAGATCTGAAATTAGTCTCAGTAAGTGCAATTTCTCATTATTTATTGTTGTTTTACAAACTGGTTCCTGGCTATTTTGTGCACTACTTGTTTTGGTTTGTTCTATTCTTCCTCACCCATGGCCAAAATGAAAGAAGCAGAAAGGGAGGGTAAGGCGAAGCCTTAGGAGATTATGTCACTGGATGTCTTTTCCCGAATTGGGCATGGGCTGAGATCGACCTGGGATCATGTCTTATTACAGTGGAACCTCGCCATACGCGGGGGATCCGTTCCAGATCCCGCCGCGTATGGCAATTTCCGCCTATGCTCGAGCCCCATTGTAAACAATGGGGCTCGTGCGCGGCGGTGCGGGCACGCACACCCATTCAATTGAATGGGATGCGCTGCCCCTTCCGCCCCGCGTGCGCGCCACGGCTTGAGCGCGTGTCCTCAAGGCCGCGTATGGCGAGCGCGCGTATGACGAGGTTCCACTGTACACAGTTCTGTGCCTAGATCCCACATCAGATCAGGACTTCTCCCTTACTTAGCTAAAAATGTTTCTTTTACATAATGGTAATGATCTGGGCATGGAGCTGTGTGATAACACATGGTCCCAGCCCAGTCTCAGCCCATGCCCAGATTGGGAAAAAAGCACTCCATAGTTTCCCCCTTCCATTTTTCATAGGATAAACAGCGGGTATTATGGCACCAGAGCTCTCTGACAAAGGCTAAATATCTCAAAAAGTACAAATATTAGGATTTCATAGCACTGAGCTATGGCAGTTAAAGCCATGTCAAACTGCATTATTTCTGCAGTGCAAATGCAGCCTGAGAGATGGCTCTGTCTCAAGCAACCCTTGGCTATTGTTATGTATTGGGAGAAGGAGCCTCCATCGTCTCCTATAAGTATGTCATATACTGGCTAACACAAACCTCAGTAATTTTTAGAAAGCCATATTCAGAAAACTAAAGTTTTTCATACCATAACAGTGTTGTCAGGACTGAAGCATTTTTGGTCGCACATAGCAATTCAAATCTTTTTGCCCATCCATACTCCATTCATCTTCAAATCAAAACATCCTTCTTCCTTTCCTCTCCTTACCAAGCATTCCCATAGAATTGTCCTTGATAGCTCCCAGTACATATTTTATTAACACACATCTGCTCATTATTCAGCTTCAAATGAGATAAACAATTTCCCCACCCAACGTCATCAATTGTATGACATATCGCATTATCCAGTATTACAAAGCACAGGCAGATTATATAGCTAGCAAGCATGGCACGAACAATGATTCTGACAAAGTATACTGGTGCATGCCACCAGACGGACCTTGAAAGCAGTGATCTCTACAAATGAGTTATGGTTCTTATGGTTCTTCCAGTTATGTAGAAACAGCAAATATTAAAACAGAAAAACAATTATGAAAGAGTGAAGGAAGATTGCCTCCTCCAACAGGGCTGAAAAAACTGCAGTGTTCTTTTGTGACTATTCTACTTTAATCTGTAGAAAGTGGAGCAGTATTCTTTCACAGTGGTTTCTCAGTCTAACACTTGATACTCTGCCACTAACACAACCCCACTGCTATTTTGCAAGCAGTAACAGACGTGTTGATTTGAGGAAATGGAAGTACCAAATTTAAGTAGGCTCCATTGGCCAAGAACCTGCAGCTCTCAAATTGGTTCCATGTTTCAGTTTCTCACTGGTATTTAATGCCGCATTTTTACACAGATTGGCAGTTGTGTAAACTGCTGTGGTTTTTACCTAAGTATTTACATGGAGGTCCTGATATTTATTTAACTAGGGCAACACATATCTTTTTGATCTTTCACAGCATTTTCTCATCAAACCACTGATATCTTTGAGTTCCTTCAAAAGCTGTCAAGCTCTGTTGGTACACTCTCAGTGTGTGTGTGTGTGTGTGTGTGTGTATTCTTCATTCCGCTGCAAATAATGAAATTTATACTGAGTCCATGCATTTTAGGGGGGGGGGAGAAGTAGTAAGACAAATAAAAATTACCATTTGGGATTGTTGTACATATTTGTGGTCAGGTCTTGTTTCCAATAGAAGAAGAATATTTATTTTCAGATTTCTATTTCCAGAGTGAGAAGAACTGGCAAAGAATAGAGGCAAACAGCAGGCATTCAAAGAATTTCAGACTGAAACTTCACGGTTCAGGCTTGGTATGGGGCAGAGATTAGAGCAATATTTTAGAAAAGGAATATATTTAATTGTTACTTTGAAGAATGTTAACATACTACTAGTTGCTTTAGGGGTAATGTATTAATTACATGTTATTTCCCCTTTATTTGTTGTAAGTTTATTAACTCAAACAAAAATGGCCCCAGATTCTCCAAAATGACTCCCCACACACTCAAAATTTTAGAAGGAACAGGTAAAGTTTAATTGTTACACTCTAAAAGTTACAATGACTACTACATTGCTTTGCAAAAAATAATGTCACACCCTCATAACCCCCAAAATTATATATCACAGGTATTACAGTTGTAAATGATCTACCACAATTATAAATTATACTTCGAAAGCTCATCTAAGCCTACAACATATTGTAACATGGAATGCTCAGTTAATATGAATATTAGACTTTGATGCAATTGATTAAAAATTCATAATGGACAGGTTAAGGCTGCTGAACCCTGGGTATTTTATCTTGGAAAATCCACATCTCATTTTAAAAAACAAAATTCCCTTACCCTCCCCTCTACTGATAAAGGAATGGTTTCACTGACTGAGATCAATTAGAATCATAGATTTGGAAGAGACTGCAAGGGCCATCCAGTCCAACCTCATTGTGCCATGCAGGAAATCTAAATCAAAGCATCCCCGACAGATGGCCATCTAGCCTCTGCTTAAAGACCTCCAAGGAAGGAGATTCCATTACACTCCATTACACTCCACTCGGACAGCCCTTACTGTTAGGAAGTTCCTCCTAATGTTGAGGTGGAATCTCTTTTCCTGTAGTTTGCATCCATTGTTCCATGTCCTATTCTCTGGAGCAGCAGAAAACAAGCTTGCTCCCTCCTCAATGTGACATCCTTTCAAATATTTAAACAGGGCTATCATATCACCTCTTAACCTTCTCTTCTCCAAGCTAAACATCCCCATCTCCCTGAGTCTTTCCTCATAGGGCATGGTATCCAGACCCTTCACCATTTTAGTCATCCTCCTTTGGACACGCTCCAGTTTCTCAATGTCCTTTCTGAATTGTGGTGCCCAGAACTGGACACAATATTCCAGGTGGGGCCTGACCAAAGCAGAATACAGTGGTACTATTACTTCTCTTGATCTAGACACTATACTTTTATTGATGCAGCTGTTACCCATGCTGCTCCATATGAATTTTGGTATAAATGATAGCCCTTAATGACCCCTAGATGAACTGTAATAGCCTGTCCACCATTGCCAGCAAGGCATGAGGACATGTACACACACCCCTGAGGGGCACCCACATTATCATACCTAGGGAGTCGCATAAGAGGATTATCATAGGACCAGGAAGAGCAAATGTTTGCCTTGCCTGAGGCTCTTACCCCCTCCTTGGGTCTGTTGTCCGAGCAGCTTAAGACCACTAAGACAATCAGACAGGGACATCCAGGTGAAAAGAAAGTAATTAAACACCTTTGTTCTCACCATCAAGCACCTTTGCCAGAAGCAAGATTTTGCCTATAAATATCATCAGGTTTGCCTGTTCACTGGGCCAGTCTGGACTTCAGGGGGAAGCTCTGTCCCTTTGAATCCTGACCTGGCTCCTGACTCCTGGCCAGTCATTCCATGGCTGAGCCTCCTGCCATCTGCATCATATTCCATTTGGATTCCTGGGGGGAGTCTACATTCTGGTACGTATCACCCCAGTGATGCTTAAAATCCTATTCCATGCTAACCTATGCTTTTCCTGAGCCTTGTATGTGTGTGTGTGTATGCAAGTGAATCATATGTGTTTTCCCCCATTATAAATAAATTGGTTATTAATTCTAGAAGTCTGTCTCAGCTCCATTTATTGGGATCTCCTGGTCTACTCCGTATACACAATGGGAGATGATTCTGCAAGGGCCGTCATAGCAGGTCCTCCTCTTGCAATATTTGAGCTAATAACAATAATAATAAAATTCCCCTAAACGGACCCTTGGCTACACAGCCTAAGATTGCATTGGCCTTTTTAGCTGCTGTATCGCACTGTTGACTCATGTTCAACTTGTGGTCTACTTGAACTCCTAGATCCCTGTCACATGTTGTCTCGTTCAGCCAGGTGTCCCCCATCCTATAATTAGTACATAACTACCTTGTCTACCTCTACTGAACAGAGACCATGCCAAACTGTCATGGACTAGTATATGCCCTCACTGTCAGGTATATATCTAGACTAGTTGGCTTTGCCCTGTGTATGAAATTTATTGTCTCTATTGCTCAGATGCAGTAAGAACCATTATCACAGCCTGAAGGGCAGGTTCACTTCTGCCCTTTTGCAAGCACATGTTGAGGTGATGTTTGCCCCTTAGGCTTAGCTACAGCCCTTTAGCCCCACTTAGAAATATTCTAATTTTTATATGTATTTATATCCCACTTTTTGCTCAATATTGGGACACAAAGTGACTTAACAATTAAAAAAAAACCAATACAATTAAAAATGTACAAAAATAGGCATTAAAATGGAATCTAACTAGTATGTTATTTAAAACACGTTAAGAATAAAATACAATTTAAAAGATAAAGGCACTTAAAATGATATATCTTGGGGTACAACCTGCTTTTTGATCCAGCTCTGCCCCGCTTTGTGAAGCGATTCCAAAAAGTCCCTCATTCTCACTATGAAAATGGATCTTTTTTTTCTTTGCCACACATGTTGTTCCCATTATTTGGAGCCGGGGAAGGTGGAGCAGCCCTTCAGCCAATCATCCTCCGTCCCCCCGGGAACCCCTTCGGAAGGCTGCAGCCCCGACTAGACCCCATCTCACTCTTTCTCTCTTCCTCCCCTCCCCTCCCCTCCCCTTCTTCCTTCCTTCCTAAACTGGCAAAGTGTCTTCATCAGGGGAGGGTTTCTCTTCTCCCCGGTCCCCCTACTGCCCTCTGCTTCATCTCTGCTGCCCCTGGATAGGCACTGGCCCTGACTCGAGGTTCAACCTGGGTAGCAAGGTGCGGCTGGGATGCCAAGGTGAGCAGCTTCCCTGCCCCCCCCCCCCACTTTCAGGTTGACCAGGGGGACCCTGGATGCCCCCCTCTCTTCTTCCCTTCCTGGGGCTAGAGGACCCTCTCTACAAACACAAACACGCACAGCAAGCAAGCCCCCTTGGCCCCCGCTCCAGTTCCCTGGCTTCCCATGTCCCTTTTTCCCTCCAGAAGACATGGACATAAGCCCACCGGTTGTTTGTTGAGCGTTGAGGAGGAAAAGCACCCTTCCATATCCATGTGTGCTGCTCTGAGCTTCCCGGAGGGAAAAAAGCGGGATGAGGGTAAAATGGGGCTGAACAGGAGAGTAAGACGCATCTACCCTCAGAGTATGTCTCTCCTGCCAAAAGCAGCTCCAGGGATTAGGGAGAGAAGGGAGGAAGGCTCCCTAGGGCTGGGTGGGAGAGGAGGGCCTCAATGGCTGGACCACCTTTATCTCTCTCTCTGGATCAGGTAGTGCGGAGGCTGGAGAAGAGAGCAAGGCCAGGCTGAGGAATGGAGCCATGAGGAGGAGGAGGGAGACAGAGTCTAGGTTGGGGGACCTGGGAGGAGGAGGAGGAGGTGGACGGAAGCACCCCTCCTTTTAAAAAAACACTCTTAATTGCAAAATTGATATATTGCTAAAGAAACCACTTGGCAAGGAAAGTGGTTGCTTTACCAACCTGTTGATTTTGTGATAAACTTTATTTAAAAAAAAAAAAACCTGGAAAGGCAGCACTGGGGGTGTCCCTGGGGAGGGATGATAAACATCCCTCTGCCATTTGTCCCTCCCTCAGAAAAAAAATTGATTCTGATCTGGTGTTCCCACTTATTGGGCAGGCTTCAGAATTGATTCTTCGGGGGAAGCACACTTTCAAACTAGTGTCAGGTTTTTTTGTGTTTGTCCCGCTTCTTTCTACCTGGAATCAATCAAATGAGGATCGGTTTCAAATGGGAATGAGGGTCATATACCCCAAATCATGCTTCGGAGCAAATTCCAGTGGGAATTTGCTCATTAAGAATACTACAACGTATTGAAACAATAAAAATAAAATGATGTATAGGCCCTTAAAGGCTTCAAGTCCAGCATCACACAGCACTAAGAGCCTAGTGGTTTTTTATTTAAATAGCATACTTTATACAACGGTTACTGTTTAATTCAGTTTCTTTTTGCTTTTATTTATATTTTGTTAATAAATATCTACAGTTAGTTTCACTTTCCATTACATGAAGAACAACTTACCAGAAGTTTTTTCATATCCACACTGGTCCAAAACTTTCTATAATCCAAGCATATTTATAACAGGTTAAGAAATGAGGTTGCAGTCTGGGTTTTCCAAAAAACATTTTTAAAAAAATTATTATAAGTAAACAACTATATACAAAACATATCACAACAATAAAGCAAAATAAAACAATTCATCTCACAACTCTGAATTGTGGGTTCTTGGGTTCTCTTCAGTGTAAGCGGTCATTTTAAAGTTCAGTACTGTCTTTGTGTAAATCTAGTCCAGTATGTCTGACCAAAGGTTCAGCTGAGATGGAGCTTGTCTTCTCTTGTTTCTGTCTTTGTTTATAAAGTCAGTGAGTGGGAACCATTTGTCTATGAAAGGTCCTGATTTTGGTTGTCCTGCGTAATTTGCCATTCTGTCAGACAGTTTTTCAAGTAACCCCAGGTCCCATACCTTTTTCCACCACTTATCTAAAGATACCTCCCTTGTTTTCCAGCATCTGGCAATTTCTACATGGGTTGCTGTAATGAAGAAATCTATGAAGTTTTTATGTTTCAAATTGGAGCTTGTGTCTACATATATTGATAACAAAAGCATTTCTGGACATA
Organism: Sceloporus undulatus; assembly: GCF_019175285.1. NCBI lineage: Eukaryota > Metazoa > Chordata > Lepidosauria > Squamata > Phrynosomatidae > Sceloporus > Sceloporus undulatus. The sequence goes on along the minus strand of NC_056525.1, from coordinate 17,220,993 downwards.
ATTTTACTTCTTGTTTGGTAACCAATGGAATTTGTTCAAGTACCAATTTCCAAAATGTGTTTATTTTGGGACAGTCTAGCCACATGTGTAGAAATGTGCCATTTTCATTACAACCACATCAATTAAGAGTCTGTTTAATGGCTTAACCCTTTGTGGGCAAGTGAGTTGCTACTCTCAAAGTCCTCTCTTCTCACTCCACACTTGATTGTGATGTCCTCATGGTCATGTATAGCCAAAACAGGTTTCCTGGAATGCATGGGCTATCTCTTACTCCTCTCTTAATCCAGAGAGAAGCTTGCCAGCTGGTTCATATCATTAGCCAGTGACTAACACAACAAAGAATTTTGTTTGCCACCAAGTGCAGACAAACGAGTCAATCCAGCATGAAATCTCACTAGATGTTGGTCAACATGTCTAGTTTAGGTCAGTATACCACTTTCAGATTAATCTAAGAGTAGCACTATCTAGTCTACAGTTCAGTTTGCTTGCAAGAATATCATGAGAGACATTTTCAAAAGCCTTACTGAAATCAAGATATACTACATGCACATCATTCCCCTGATCCACCAAGCTTGTAACTTTATATACAAAAAAAGAAAGATTTAATATTGGTTTGGCACAGTTTGTTTTTGAGAAACCCATGCTGGCTCTTAGTAACCGCAGCATTCCTTTCTAACTATGCACAGAATGACTGTTTATCTGTTCTGGAAACTTTCTTGACATTAATGCCAAGCTGACTCTTTTTTATTATTTATTTCTCATTTTTGAACACAGGGACAAGATCTGCTGAACCTCTTCTGTCTTCCAAGAATGCTCACTGTTTATTGGCAATGGCCCTGAGACTACATCCACAAGTTTCTTTAGTATTTTTGGATGTATTAGATTCAGTCCTAGGGACTTGAATCTATTCATAGTAGCTAGGCACCTCTTTCTGGACTACAGTACCTTTACTGTGTTATATTTTCATCATTCTTGAAGAAATTTTTCTTTTAGGGGGAAGACTGAGGCAAAGAAGGTATTGACCAGTTTTTCTTCACATTGTCTCTTTTAGAGTTTCACCACCTTCTTTATATAGTTTTTGTCTTTATCCTCAGCTTCCTTCTTTTGAGGCAAACTGAGCTCAGGGTGCAAAAGTAATTTGTACTACAACATTAACTAGGAGGAGAGGTGAGGCAGGGGCAGAATCTTGCCCTTCCTAGCAGGATGAGGTAAAGCAACCTTTCCTAATTTGTGTGTTCTTTTTCATTAATAACTTTTGCCATCTTGACCACACTCAGATCTTGCTTGGACACACACATATCCTGGCTTTCATCTACAAAATGTTCAAGGTAGGATTTGGACACCAGGATCAAAGGTTCCCCACTGCTGTTTTACAGAGTTACGTATATTATTTTAAATAAATGCATGATTAATTTGTACCATTCACTCTTCTGGCACTTCAAAAAAGGAATCATAACTGAAAAGACCTTTTTCTGCTTTTATTTTGTACCCTGTGCATGTTTTCTAAGTATTGGGGGGGAAAATAAGGATTAAATTAAAATATTCCTTTCTATCATTTTTCAGAATTCAGATATTAGTTGAGCAGAAAACCAAATGCTAAATAATTTCTTCAAGATGTTGAAACTACTGTTGCATGCAGCCTTTCCTTAATTTTATTTTCCATTGGGTTGACCTCATTAACAAAACACACATTTATTTGTTGATGAATACTTGATTGATGCATTAACCATTCAGTCAAATGTTGAAATATAGAGAATAATAACAACAGCTAAACATATGTAGCCAAGAAGAACCAAGAAGAGTTTTTAAAGAGGTTTTGCTCTCTTCAAGGAATGTGTCCAATTCAGAACTAAACATTAATTTGATTATTTCATGGCATCATAGGAAATATTTATTTTATTTATAAAACTAGGAAAAATACACTCTCAGCACCAGAAAACTCCATAATAGGTTTGCCTTAGGATGACTTGAAGGCACATCAGCAGCACCACCAGCACAACAACAAACATGATGCAGGATCTCAAACTTTTTCTTTGCTACTGGCTTTCCCTTTACTCTGCTTTTCTTTCAGCCTTTCCATCTTGTACCTCTCCCCCCTCATCTTTACCAGCCATCTCTCTCTCCCTCACCTCCTCCTCCCAGCTGCTTTTGTTTTCAAACAAATGTTTGAGAGCCAAATGTTTCTGAACATCCAGATGGCTTCCCACCTATGCCATAAGGTTACTTTATTTTTAAAAAGCCAACAAACAGGGCAGTCTTATATATGTCTACTTAGAAGTTCGGATTATATAAGATGGATTTCCACCTTCCTTTGCTCTTGCCCCATGTTTTGAAGTTATGGTAAGCATGTAGTACCACTGGCTTCATCTCCTTGCATACCTGTCCTCTGTTTAAAGTAGCACTGTCTGCTTTGCCCAAATCCTGTTTCTTTTAGAGGCTAAGCAAAGAATAGTATGTGAGGAAACAAGTGGATGTCCACTGGGGTTATAGAAAGAAAAGAAGTATAGCACAAGGCCACAGTGAAGGCGGTTGATGGGGAGGGAGGAAGAGTCGGCAGTACATCAGCAAGGTACAAGGGAGTGGGGATGAGGTAACACTTTAAATATTACTCTATACTAGTCCTCTCATAGGAAGGCTGAACTAAGGCTGAAACATAGGAGATCATCACATGGAGGCTTACTGTCCTTAAAATGTGGCCTAAAGCATGAGGGTGTGATCACCAGTTGCACTTGTCAACCACAATGAAATCATCATGGAGGCATCCCATCATTAAAGCGTTCATGGAGCCACCATTTCTCTGCATAACAGAAGTTCCCGTTATGCAGAGAAATGGCAGCTCCGCAAATGCTTTAATGACAGGTTACCTCCATGACGATTTCATCACAGGAAACAAGTGCAACTGGCGATCACATCCTCGTGCTTTAGGGATGATCTAGCCACATTTTAAGGACAATAAGCCTCCATGTGATAATCTCCACAGTGGTACCAAAAATGCAACTATTAATGTGCAGAACTGACATAATTAGAATGGTTATTAATAATATATAGAATTATAATAATTTGCATAAGATGTAAATTAGATGCCTTGATTTTTTGTGAGCCCGGAACATAGCAAACCTAACTAGGACTGGAATAGTTGTGGCTAGAGTACAGTTGGCCCTCCACGTCTGTGGCTTTGACTTTTATGGATTTGATTAATATGTTCTGTCTAGGAATCTCTAGTTCCTCCAGCAGAACTCTGTGGTCAACATCTGCCAAAAATCATGCTAGAGATTCCTAGAGAGAACGCTTTTCTAGGCATTTGTAGATCCTCTGGCACAATTCTATGCTCAACTTCAAGCAGATGTTAACCATAGAATTGTCCCTGGTGGTCCTAGGGATTCCTAGAGAAGTGTTCTCTTGGGTAAAAAAAATAGTGTTGTTTTTTTATTTTGTGGTTTTCCCACTTTCACAGGGGTCCTGTGCTCCTAACTCCAGCGAATATGGAGGGGCCACTGTAAATCCATTTAATCAATTGTTACATGGTGAGTCCACACAGAGGTAAATTCCAGTGAACAATGCATCTACTCAATATGGAACTACCAACAGGATTTAATCTTGTCTGTCCGTGGGAGTTCCCAGTCTTTTCAAATTGCTTGATTAGGAGGAACAAATGAGGCTATGCCAGTCCTTTCCCCTCATTCCCTAATCAGTCATGCAACATATTTCACATTTACATTCTCCTCACATTCTTCTCCTGAGCATCATTTCCAGGAAAACGTAAGAGTACACTTATATACCTCCTCAAACCCCATTAATTCCTTGGCAAATGATTCAAAGACCACAATAGTTTATTATATCTTTGTTCTAGCTGAGAATGTCTCACCTTTCAGCTCATAAACAAGATTCCAAAGGAGATAGAGAATAAGTCATCACTGTGCCTTGGTAAATGTGGGTTTCCCTTCCCTAAAGCTACAAATAGTTCTTGCCACAGGGAACATCCTTGCTCTCCCTGCTCCGAGACCTGCATGAGAAAAGATCTAGAAAAGGTATGCTCCTCCAGCCCACTTGCTTCAAATATAGACCCATTATTAGAATCTGCATGGACTTCTTTTACTCTACTGGGCAGGAAGTCAAAGTTATTCACATCCATTAGGGAGATGCCCTAAAGCAACACATTTTTAATTAGGCTAGCATCAAAACATGTTTTCATTCTTGTGAGAAAAACACATGGGAAGGCTTGAGGGAAAGGTACTTTAGAGGTATGCTGGAAGAAAAGGCTTAGGTGAGAAATTGTGTAGATTGAGGCCTGGTGTCTGTTGGTCTTCGGGCAAAAAAACAATGAGGCTAAAAAAATGGGAGGAAACCACTCCTGTCTATTGGGAAAGACAGTGGCTGCAAGCCAACATGCTCTCAGCACAGCATGAATATCTGCATGCAGAGATATGCTGCAGCAACACTACACAACCCCATGCAGAATAGCAACACTGTGCAACATGTGCCAATGAAACATCAGTTGTTGTTGTTGTTGTTAGCTGCCCTTGAGTCATCTCCAACTCATGACAACCCTGTGGATGAGACATCTCCATGACCTGCCTTCCCACTCAGGTCCTGTAGGCTCATGCCCATGGTTTCTAGATTGAATATAGTCATCTGGCTTGCGGTCTTCTTCTTTTTCTGCTGCCTTTCACTTTACCCTGCATCATTGCCTTTTCTAATGAGTCTCCTGCTCATGGTGTGTTCAAGTACAAACCAAACCAAAGGATTCTGACAAAGAAGTGATTAAGAAGATAGCACCCTGGAGCAAAAAAAAAAAAAAAAAAAAAAATGTAGTATCTAAAAGGGTATAAATACCCCACTGGAAGGTTTAAAAATGCCAAGGGTGAATATATATTGATAATAAAATTTTCAAACCTCAAAACCAGAGAAACTAACACTGGAGAAAAGCCAATCAAACAACAGAAAGGGTAGAGAAAAGCCCCCCCTTTTTTTGGCAAATATGGAAAATAAACAGTTATATTAATAAAAACACAAGGCCAGACGTGTTTTGACTGACGTCTTCTTCAGTGGCCTGCCAATGTTTAAAATATAAAATGTATAACAACTCCTTAGCACACAATGTGATTTTGCTGAATTCAAAAGCTACAATGAGCTTAACCTACTCTCAGAATGTTTTCTATAACCAGCTGTGCTGGTAATGAGCATAATCCTGCTAAGACTCAAGGAAAGATCCTACGGAAAAACATAGGGTGTGAAGTAACAATAAGAATCTGAAAATCACCAACACACATGAGGTCAGCGTGGATTAAAATACCCATCAATGAGTTCATTTGAGTTCCTGTATTTATGGTTGTGTATCGGATATACCATCTGAATATTAAATGTTAAAGGAAATACTTCTCCTGTACCAACAACCCTTACAAATCCAGTATTGGTTACCATCATGCCAGAACACAAAGAAATTAGGAATATATAAAAATACTCAAACTAACCAATTCACATTTTCATTTAAACCACCCAGGGATTCAGAATTCAAACGATGGATCCATTTGAGTTCCAATACTTGTGATTGTTTTATGTTTTTCATATTAGATATCCCATCTGTGCACCAGAATTTGAATGAATCAAAAATGTTTAACCAATGGGGCTTCCAATTTTCAATTTTTGATACAACTTCTGTGTTCAATAATTTGGGTCCTTATCTCTCTGCTGCTCATACCCGCATAGATTTGTTTACAAGGGCATTCAATTATGTATATGACATTTTTACTTGCACATGTAAAAAAATTATATAATTCATAGCTTTTACCATCAGCAGTATTAACAAAACATTTTCAATTACTGCTGTATCTACATACTGTGCAATGTCCACAGATGTAATGTCCCTTGACTGTCAGACTTTTTTGTATAACTGGACAATCAAAGTCTGCCCGTACTAATATATTCTTGATGTTTTGAGTACGTCTGTAAGCGAATATCGGTCTGTTTTTATATCCGGGTATATTTTCCAGCAAATGCCAATGCTTCATAATGCTTCCTTTAACCCTCTGTGAATGTGTATTAAAAGTGAGTGGACCACTCTCTCCGGTGCTCTCTTAGGTCTAGAATCAAACAGAAGTTTCCTTTGATCCAACCTCTGAACTTTATCTTGTACCTCTTTTATAACCTTCAAGGGATACCCTTTCTCCAAGAACTGGAGGCATGTGATGTTCGATTCCCTTTCAAAGCCTTCCAGCGTATTGCAATTACGTCTAATACGTAAGAATTGTGAAATAAGGAAGGTTATTTTTAAGAGGCTTGGGATGGTAGCTATCGTATCTTAAAAATGAATTCACATCCTTTGGTTTTCTATATAAGTTCGTTACAAAAGAGCCCCTTTCTATATGAATATTAATATCTAGAAAATTCACTGTGCACGGATTGTATGTCATATCAAATTTAATACTTTCATGGATCCCATTAAGAAAAACCAAAAATTCCTTAAGTGAAGTCTCAGATCCCACTCATATACAAAAAATATCATCTAAGAATCTCTTCCACATATTTATATGAGGGGAAAATAACTCATTACTTAGTATATGGGTACGCTCAAAATGACCCATGTAGAGGTTTGCCAACTCTGGGGCGAACCTACAACCCATTGCAACCCCAGAGGTTTGCCAGTAGAATTGGTTACCAAATTTAAAATAGTTCTTGGTCAGTTATTTCTATAAGATGTAACAAAAAGTGAATAGGGGGAAGTCCCATAGGTCTAGACAGCAAAACTGCTTCCAAGATCTACAAGCACTCAATCTGAGGAATATTGGTATAAAGTAATATAACATTCAATGTCACAAAAAATATGTTTCTACAGGTGGTGTAAGTTGTTCTATATATTTAACAAACTCCTTGGTATCCTTTATATATGATGGTATATCCGGAATAAAAGGTTTCAGGAAAGAAGAAACATATGTAGCCAATGGTTCTAGGATTGAACCACAACCTGAGACTATGGGGACCTTATCACACTGAGGTTATTGGAGCTAAGATCAGGGGTGAGTGTGAATTGAGTGATCCGAATTGACGTTATAACGTGGCTGTTTCATCACACCTGGTTGCTGTTCCGTTGCCCTTCTGAACTGAGGGGGAATCGAATCCAAGGAAGTCATGTGATGCGGATTCAGGCAAAATGGAGTGAGTGCACATTGTATTTCCACACCGGTGCATACCATGGGGATTCAAAGATTCAAATTGGGACCCTTGCACATGCTCAGTGGGGCCCTGAAGGCATCCTGAAACTTTGCACTTCCAGGGTGAAGAAGGGAGCCTGGCTCCACTTTCATGGGAATGACAGCTGCACCTTTCTTCCTCCCTTCTATTTCCCCTCCACTTTCACAGGAATGACAGCTGCACCTTTCTTCCTCCCTTCTATTCTCCCATCCCTGGCAGCCAAATTCAAAGGGTCCTCCATGTCAGAGCCCCCTTCCATTTCATCCACATCTATATCTATCCTCTTGTCATTCCCCTCATCTATTTCAGCAATATATATCTATATCTATCCTCTTGTCACATCATCCCCTGCATCCTCCTATACCCCGATCTGCTCCCTTCCTTCACCCTGACACCTAACCCATGATCCCCTGACTGCTCCTGCATCCCCATCTCGCCCCCTCTGCCATCTAACCCATCATCCCCTGGCCCCAGCGATCTATCCCATCACCCCCTGACCTGACTGATGTGTATGTATATATGTGAGTGTGTGTGTGTGTGTGTGTGTGAGAGAGAGAGAGAGAGAGAGAGGCAGGGAGGGATGGAAGGAGAGAGAGAGAGCTCTGGTTGCCCTGAAAGCGGAAAGGGCCACTGGAAGCAAATGGGGCAAAATGCCAACAGGGCATCATGGGAGATTTGCAACCCGGGGGTCTTGCGATGGTGTTCAAGAGCATCAGCAGATTGGAATTCCACACCAGACCAATCCGCAGTGAGTTCGAACTGACCATCAGTGTGAATCTCGTCAATCCACTTATTTAGCACACTTGCCAAAATGAGGAGCCAGCTGGATTCAGTTCGGAAGCCCCGCGGAAGCCCCACGGAAGGGGCTCCCATTGAAAGCTACCAGGTGTGAAAATACATGGAACATTCTAACGTGAATTTGCATCACTCAATTCGAACTCACCCTAGTTCTGAGCTAAAAAAACCCAGTGTGATAAGGTCCTGGGTCTGCCCGGAACTGGAATTTTGTATCTTAGGTAATGAATAAAATAAGGGGATCCTGCCAGGGGAGTCCAATAGATATTCATAAACATTAGTTTTTACATAGCCCATATTCAATGCCTCCTCTAGAATGATTTTAATACATTTCAAAATATCATCTGTCGGGTCTTTCATACATTCCTTATAGTGTTTTACATTTGATAGTTGGCTATGTGCCTCTGATTCATAATCTTCCCTCCCCCATATAACTATGGCACCTCCTTTGTCTGCTGGTTTAATTATTCTATCTTGTCTTTTTTGCAAGTTATCCAAAATGGTTTTATGTATTTTAGATAGATTGTGCCAGCTATTGGATGTGGAGGTAAAGATATCACGCATATCCTTTAACACTTTTTCTTGAAAGACAACCACCTCAATTTAATTATCCTGTTTCCATGGAGAGAGTGGGCTTTATGTGTTCTAGAACACTTTTGTTCATCATTTTGGCCATCTACATTAGCCTCTGCATGCTCCTCCAGCAGCAGCAGCAGCAGTAGTAGTAATATAATAATAATAATAACAACAACAACAACAACAACAACAACAACAACAATAATACTAATTTATATTTGTATTTTCCCGCCACTCCCTGTGGATCGAGGTGGGATTTTACATCTTTTCTCCTCCTTCTGGACCCGAAGGTGACTCCTGTGTACTCAGCTCCAGTTCCCAAGGCCCTGGGAAGACCTGTGAGCCCCAGCACTGGACTCTGCCTTTAAAGGGTGTGGCAAGGGAGAAGGGCCTTAAGAACTCCATCTCCCAAGGCCCCTGTGAAATCACAGAATGCTCTAAGGCCAGAAGGACAATGTATAAACAGCACAGTGGAGCAGCACAAAGTGGGGGAAGAGGAGAGAACAACAGACCACCCCAGGAAGAGATGTTTACTACCTCCTGCTGCTGTGTGGGCTTGCTGCTTGATACCTGCATACTCCATCTCACCTGGTGGACTGCTGGCCTCAGACTGCTTCTTGCCAGGACCAGGCCCCAGGTACCCAGCCAGGAACACCTGCTCCCCTTGGGAAGGGGATAAAGGCTGGGTGCCTGCTGTGATGGGCCTGCCACTGGCCAGGGTGACGGCAAAGGAGAGTCATCCCTTTGGGGGGAGCAAGGGAGCATTTGGCTGGTAGAGGAGGGAATATTTTAATATATTGTAAAGCAGTTAATTTAACTATATTTTGATGTTGATACTTTAGTTAAGGTAAGGGGATGAATTTCTAATTGTGTTTATGTTATATAATTGCTTATGTAATTGTTTTTGCATTTTTGTAAACTGCCTTGATCCTTTGGAAAGGTGGTATATAAATAAAATTTATATATATTTATATTATATATCAACAAATTAACACAGTACAGACATAAAATACAATCAATAAAACACTGACATTATTATTAATTCAATAAAACAGCTAAAACATCTAGAACATCTAAAACACTACAGAATCATAGAATAAAGTTGGAAGAGACAGGAAGGGCCATCCAGTCCAACCCCATTCTGCCATACAGGAACACTCAATCGAAGCATCCCTGACAGATGACCATCCAGCCTCTGCTTAAAGACCTCCAAGGAAGGAGACTCCACTACACTCTGAGGGAGCGTGTTCCACTGTGGAACAGCCCTTACTGTTAGGAAGTTCCTCCTAATGTTGAGATGGAATCTCTTTTCCTGTAGCTTGCATCCATCGTTCCACGTTCTGGTCTCTGGAGCAGCAGAAAACAAGCTTGCTCCCTCCTCAACATGACACCCCTTCAAATATTTAAACAGCGCTATCATATCACCTCTTAACCTTCTTTTCTACATCTTCTCTTCTACATAAAAGAACTGATTTATTATATTGCTTTTCCATTTATCTGCTTTTCACTGCTTTTTTTCACCTATCTGCTTTTTTCACTGTCCATTTTTTTCACTGTCCACTTTTCACATCCATACGTGGTGATGGGGAATACAATGGCTTGGATGATCCTTATTTTAGTATTCAGTGTTATGTCTTTGCTCTTTAGTATCTTGTCTAGTTCCTTCATAGCTGCCCTTCCCAGTCCTTGTCTTCTTCTGATTTCATGATTGCAGTCTACACTCTGCTCAATATTTGATCCCAGGTATATGAATTCTTTGACTATTTCTATTTTATCGTTAGCTAGGATGAATTCTTGTAGTTCTTCCATGGTCATGGTTAATATTCAGCATTGGGCCTACTTTAGCACTTTCTTCTTTAGTAATCTTTTTCTTCTTTAGTAATTGTTCCAGATCTTTGTTGAATACTGTTATTTTAAGTCATTACTTTGCTTATTTTAAGCGTGTCATAGAATTGTCATAAACTGATATTTTTTCATTCTATTTGTTTATTCATTTCCCCTGTATATTTGTGTGTGTCTTTCTCTGTTTCTTTCTTTCTCTTGGCCAAGTGGAGACCAGAGATAATGGGAGGGAAGCAGACCAGGCCAGGCCACCACTACCTCAATCCCCTTCCAGGCACCCACACCATGTGACACCAATGCTAGGGATGCCACTGACTTTAGTTAACATGGGCATCCATACCAAAAATGTGCACATTTGAAAAAATGTACACAAAAACATGTGTCAATTTCTATTTGAAGGGTGTCAGGAAGGAGGACATTTGTACAGAGCTGGGATGGAAATAATGTGGTGATGGAAAAATAAGAACTTCAGTTAAATTTTTCATGACTGATTTCCTCATCCCTAACTAATCATTTGCCCAACATTTTAAATTACATTACTGATTTATGTGTTATCCTGTTTTTATGCTCCTAGTTTTTCAGTGATATTCTATGGTTTTTACTTTGTGTTCCCTTCAAATCCCATAATGAAATTAAAAATCCTTTTAACAAACAAGAATGGTTAACATTTCTTGAGCTGGAAAAGGAATATGCCAAAGTGAATCTCTTTCAGGAAACAGTATGAGCACATCTAAACATGCAATACATTGAGAAGTTTAGAGGAAACCAAAGACTCATCCATACCCACCTGGATCAATATAAAGTGATGTTTTAATAATCTAATCTATTCTCCTGCTCAGCTTGATCCACGCTGATAGCAGTATGCATAAATCCTGGTCATGATTTAAAACACCATGATAGTCTTGAGGTGTGTGTGCGTGTGTATATAATTTGTATGCAGTATGTATATAATTTGAATATGTATAGTGATTGATCCAGACCCTTTTGTGCTAAAAAATGACATGTGTATGGAATGAAGGTGTTCTTTCCCACAATTTAAGATATGCAGATGACACCATGTTATCTGCAGAAAGTAGCATAGACTAGGAATGACCGTGGATGAAAGTTCAAGATGACTAAGGAGATGTGCAGACCACCCCTGAGGGTGCAGCCTGCAGCGTCTCCATCTTCATCAGATTGGGGCCATGGCAACTGCAAGCCATGGCCCAGATCTGCATTTCCAGGGTGCAAAAAAGAGCCCCAAAAAGCGGCTCCTTTTTGCGCCCTGGAAAGGGCACTGTAGCCGCTGGTGCCACAGCTTTATGGTGCTTCCTTGGTGCTACATCATGTGGACACAGCACCAGAGGAGTGACGTGATGCTGCACACCATGTGGCATGGTGTGTGGCATCAGTGCACAATGGGGGTGGAGTTGGGGCATTTGTTGTGTGGATGCCATGCCCCAATTCTGCCCCCAGGCCGACCTTAATCGCAGATCTGCACAACCCCTGAGACCTGGAAGGGAAGCTATATAGTAATCAAGTAGAGTAGACACTCAAGGAGAAGAAGGGGCCCCCGCTGGGCTCCCAGTGGAGGTTTAGCGGGAACGAAGATTAACAAGTGTAAACATATCACAGTAGATACCAAAATTAGAGTCATCCATTTCACAGTGTATCTGATTTTTATGTACGGGTGTGAAAGCTGACAAGAAGAAACTTAATGCATTTGAAATATGGCACTGGAGGAGAGTTCTACAGATACCATGAACCAATAAAAAGACAAATAAATGGGTCCTAGAGCACATCAGATCTGAACTCTCACAAGGAGATGACTAAACTGAGGCTTATATCACGAGATGGCCTGAGTCATGGTAAAGACAGTAATGCTCAGCAAGGTGGAAGGCAGTAGGAAAAAGCCTTGATTCAATTGCTCAATGAAGTTTAAGGCATGATTCATACAAGCAAAGATCTGCTTGAATGTGTACTTAAAAGACAACTGAAAGGAGGCAGGTTATGTGTAGGAAGCTGTTCCTCTCTTTTGCCAGCAATGTTTTCTTCTTCAGCACACACTTTTTGCAGTATGCAGTTGCATAGTGCTCTGTGACATATAGTTTCTGTCTGGGCTTTAATCAATGCTGCAATTTATTGGCTACAAATCTTCATGGAAAGATCGAGCAGTAGCTCTGCCTGTGTAGTTCTGTGCTTCTCTTCTTTGGCAGCTGTTGAATCTTGGGAAGGTGCTACTATGGCTGTTAAACAGACATGGAGAGGAAGGTGGATAGGTGACCAATCATTGGGAATACTTCTTGTCCACACTGAAATTCATTAAAGAGAGAAGAAGGGAGACAACAACCTCCTTCCTTTGCCTGTCTTCCAAGTGAACCACAGTGGAGGTGAGAAGCGTCCACATGCTGGGCACCATGACTCTGCCCCATTGTGTCATGAAACTGCACACCCTTCTTGACAGTGTGTGGCATCATGGCATGACCCTGGCATTGCATCTAGATGATGCAGCACTGAAAGGGCATCACAAAGCCACACTGGTGTGGCTATGACACCCTTTAGAGGGTGCAAAAAGGGGCCACTTTTTGTGGCTCCTTTTTGTGCTCTCTGAAGGCTGGATTGGTGTTGCGGCATGCGGCTGCTGCAGCACCGATCCAGCCACTAAAGGGGCAGCTGTATGCCATCCACCTGTACAACCCCTGAGTTTGCAGCAACTAAAATAACTTGAGGACGATGGGAGAAAGTAGAAGGACAGAGAAAGTGGTGCATGATAAAAGCAGTTGAAAAAGTGGGGTGTCAAAGGGTTAATTGGGACTGTCCCTGCCAAAGTAGAATTGTTAGGGGGGGTGTTATGAAGTGTGTGCCTCTTTTCTTTCTTGGTCAGAATTCAGCCACAGTCGAAACAAAATAAGAAGGCAACACAGAGTGAATGAGAACTCTTTATGCAGAGAGTGCTCATTTGAATGCTTATTTGAACATTCAGACAAGTGAGGAAGGATGGTTATTCAGAGGCAAAACTAGTGTGGGAGCAACATTGCTTTATTACATATCTTGATGCAGAGGGATGAGATGGTGCCAGAACCTAGATGAGCAAGGACCTTCCTTCCACTCCCTTATACAAGTAGTCTCATGTGATTTTTCTGCATGAGGAAGACAGGGGAAGTTGGCATCTCTGTTGAGCCCATTGTCTCTGCATTTGGGCTCTATCCTTGAGCTAGGACTAGTTCAAGCTTTTTATTTATATGTTTTTAAGATCTTTTTATATCACTGTTGCAATGACCTTCATGAACCTGACTATTGTGATTATTTCAAGGCAGGGATGGGAATTTTGCAGTTTTCCAGATGTTGCTAAACCCCAATTCCCAACTGCCTATGCTGGCTATGGTTGCTGGGACTCATAGTCCAACAGGGCCTGGAGGGACCGATGATTCCCATTTCTAATGTGATGCTCTCTATTGACTAACTCGTTTTAAATGTGTTTTTAATGTTGGACAAGTTGGAGCGTGTGCAGAGAAGAATGACCAAGATGATCAAAAGTCTGGAAACCTAGCCATATGAGGAACAACTTAGGGAGTTGGATATGTTTAGCTTGGAGAAGAAAAGGCTGAGTGTTGACATAATAGCCATTTTTAAATATCTGAAAGGATGTCATCTAGAAAACGGTTTGTTTTCTGCTGCTTCAGAGACTAAAACACTAACAAGTGGATTCAAATCACAAGAAAAGAGATTCCACCCAAAATTTAAGAATGTATATACATACATGTTACTATAGGAATTGTTTGACAGTGGAATAGGCTGCTTCAGAGAGGGGTGGTTTGTCCTTCTTTGGAGGTCTTTAAAGCGAATTTGGATAGGAATCTTTTAGGAGTTTTGTAATTGTGAGTTCCTGTATGGCAGAAGGTTGGGATAATGGCCCTTGTGGTCCCTTCCAACTCTATAGTTCTATGATTCCATGATTTGTTAGCTTCAGAACTATTTTTAGTGGGAAGTCAGAATAAGAATATAAAAACAAACACATTTTACAACACTTTTTGGATCTAGCAAGTGCCATGAAGTAGTTTATATAACAGTGTAAATTCAAATTAAATAGGTTCTAGAGCAAATCAGGTCTGAATTTTCACTGAAAAGCCAAAATGATTATCATTTGTTGTTGTTGTTGCTCACCTTCAAGTCATTTCTTACTTATCATGAGGTTTCCTTGCCATAATTTGTTCAGAGGGAGTTTGCCATTCCTTCTTCTTAGGTGGAGATTGAGTAACTTTCCCAAAATAATCCAATGGGTTTCCTTGGCAGAATTGGGATTTGAATCGTGGTATCCAGAGTTTTAGCCCAACATTAAAACCATTACACCATGCTGGCTTTTTAAGGCTATCATATGTCAGACATAGCATGACACAATGTGACTCTTTGGAAATGATGTTGTTCAGTAAAGTGGAAGGCAGTAGGAAAAGAGAAAGACCACACTGCAGATGAATTGATTCAATCAAGACAGCCATTACCTGGAGTCTGCAAAAACCTACCAGGGCAGGGCTTGAGTCTTTTTTTTTTGGGGGGGGGTGTCTCTCTCCTTCATAATTAATAATTAATAATAATTTGTTTTATTTATATACCGCTATTCCAAAGATCATAGCGGTGAACAACAAGTAAGCTAATTAGCAAGTAAGCTAATTTGCCCCGAAAAGTTTGGGTACTCATTTTAGCGACCTCGGAAGGATGCAAGCCTGAGTCGAGCTTGGGCCCTTTTGCTGGTCTTGAACTCGCAACCTTGTGGTTTTGAGTGAATGGCTGCAGTACAGGCATTTAACCACTGCGCCACCAGGGCTCCTTTAACTACTTTCATAACTACCTTCATAACTAAGTGCTGCCATGAGGGGAAAGCCCCTCCCCCCCAGCAATCCTTAGATCTCCCCAACAAATATTGATGACAGGGTAAAAAAAACTTTTACACTGTTACATCTGGCAATGAGAGGCATATAGTAAATCTTGGAATTACTGAATCCTCCAACACAGGAAATGCCTCTTAAAATAAAACTCATCTGATAGACCTAGAGTACCAGGGGATAGCTGTCTGTCTATCTGTCTGTCTATCTATTTTCACTAGGTCTCTGATTCTTAAGGGGAAATTAATTTAAAATAAAAATAAATACTTTTCTGCATTGGCTCTGGAAAAAAGTAAGATGGTTAACTTCCATTCAGATATGTACTGTTTAGTTTTAAAACCATACTAAGAAAATCACACTTACTCATTTACATTTTTAAAAAATGAAATTTGAGAAGGAAAGATCACGTTGCAAATGGATAGATTCAGTCCTGGAAGCCATGACTGTGAATTTGCAAGACTCAAGTGTGGCTGGTGATGATAGGGTGACTTGGCAGTCCCTCATTCATGAGGTTATCAGAAGTTGAATTTGACTTGAAAGCAATTTCATAAAATCAAATTCTCCCCATATTCAGTCATCTTGAAGTGTTGTGGAGGAGTTCATTTGTTATTTGTGCTGTTTTCACAAAAACCAGTACTTTTTGTGCAAAATCCCATAGTCTACATCCTGTTCAGCAGCTGATATTGCAAGCCAGACTTAAGGTATTGTAGCTTCTGTGCATTCATGTTTATGGTTATGAATGACCTAATGTGACCACCAAAACCTACTTTCACATCCTGGTAACAGCCCGACCGAAGTGTTTCTGAGGTGGTAGCAATGGAAGATTCCACCCTAAAGTGAATGGTAATGTGAAGGGGGGGAGGGTTTTCTTTAGAACTGAGGCTGGGAAAGAAGTGTTAGATTTTCCTTTCTTGTGAGGTTCTGATCTTTTTAAATAAATAAATCACACACAACCCTGTAGTTGAATAAACAAAAAGACCACACATATTTCTAATCATGTATTTAGTACAGAGCTCAGAAAAAAAAATTTTTTGGACTGTAGTTCCCAGAGTGCCCCAGCTAGCATGGCTGAGCCTGAGGAGCTACCCCTCCTAATTTGGTATAATCTGCAAATTTGATAAGCATGCTCCATCATCCACATCACTGATGAAGATGTTGAATAGCATTGGCCCCAGAACGGAACCCTGTGGTATCCTGCTAGTCACTTCTGTCCCGAATGAAGAGGCGCTATTGGTGAACACTCTCTTGGTTTGATCAGTCAACTAATTACAAATCCACTGAACAGTCTCATTGTCTAGCCCTGATTTTACTAGCTTTTTGCAAGGATATTACGAGGACCTTGTCAAAGGGCTTACTGAAATCTAGATACCCTACATCTACAGCACCCTCTTCATCTACCAAGCTTGTAACTCTGTCAAAATAAGAGATAAAATTAGTCTGGCATAACTTGCTTTTGAGAAACCCATGCTGACTTTTACTGATCACAGCATTCCTTTCTAAGTGCTTACAGACGTCTTGTTCCATGATCTGCTCTAGAATCTTTCCTGGTATTGATATCAGGCTGATTGGGTGGCAATTATTTGGGTCCTCTTTTTTCTTCTTTTGAAGATGGGGACAACATTTGCCCTTCTTCTGTTCGCTGGGATATCTGTTCTCCAAGAATTCTCAAAGATTATTGCTAGTGATTCTGAGATTACTTTTGCTGGTTCTTTAATGGCCTTGGATGTTGTTCATCTGGCCCCAGAGTCTTGAATTCATTTAGAGTAGCCAATTTCTTATCTGTATCACTTTCCTCTCCCCAACTTTAGAACTCATACAGGGCTGGCCCTACCATTAGGCAAAGCCAGTTGCCTGCCAGGTACAAAATGAGCCAACGTGAGGTGATGTAGGGTAGAACTGTATATGTGGTATGGCATGCCCTCCACTCCATTAACTAGCCTGTCATTCTCATATGTATGGAGGATTCTGTCTCACTGTCAGTGTTATTGTAACTGTCTGGCTAGTTTCTGAATATGGGATAGGAAGGGGATGCTATTTTGAATTCTGCCTCAGACCAAAAAAAACCCAATGTCTTGGGCTGGTTCTGAACTCACATTATAACTATTCTGTCCTCAGATAGACAGATGTTCCATAAGGGGATTTCATTAACAACCTCATTCCATGAGTGAGGCATTTTCTTCATTAACCTATTCTGGAAATGAAATGGGAGCATAATGTTTATTCTCTGAAAATTAAGAAGGGCTCAGTTCCACAACCTTTACATTGTGGGACTGTCTGAAGGCTTACATCCGAGTACATTTAATCCTCTCCTCCTCAGACAAACAAGAACGATATGATCATAAGAATAATAATGGGAAGAAAGAAACAGTAGTCAAGAATAGCCTTGAGTGAATTCAAACCATCACTGAGTCCCTGCAAGAAACTATAGGGCTAACAGGATGACAAAAATTGCATCATTTTACATAAACAAAGCTTGTATTGTTCTTGAAGGTGGATGAATTAAATAAGGTAATATCTGGCAGTTAAACAGAAAAGCAGAAGGGCTGCACTGTAGAAAACTGTTTAGCACAAGGAAAATTTTAACACAGGATAAATTTGTAAGCTATGTGGTCTGGAGTAAAAATAATATTTAGATTTCAGCAGACACTTAAACAAGACCAGTGGGTGTCATTGGCACTTGCTGAAGCCGACAGATGTGACCATGGGCTTTCTGATGACCCATAGACCTGCCCCTCCACCACTCTGCCTGTTTGTCTACCCTCTCCAAGTGTGTGAGCAATGACAAGACGTGTTGTGGTTTCTTGCCTTCAGGTGGATGATGTACCACACTCCACCTTACACAAGCATGGAAAAAGGAGAAGTACTGCCCTAACTCAGAGTTATGCCAGGGTAATGGTCCAAAAGAATTCTGCCCTGTTAAATTATGGGAACCGTAGCGCAACGTATTTGGAAACAACTATGTTTGGAAAGGTTGTTGTAGAGCTGGATGGGAGCCTCTTTTATTTATAAAAACTATTACAGGAGGACATTAAACATAACACAAAAATTAAATTATATTTGGAACCAAAACATATCCCTCTTCCCATGCATGTCACTCAGCACTTGCTTGGTTAACTCCTTCTCTTCCATGCTCAATATTCAATGACAATCAAAATATTGCCATTAAAGCTACAAAGCAATGCCACCTAGTGGCTCAGAAATCATGTATTTAAAATAAGCCATTTCCCCCCTCGCTGGATTCTCATTCATGGCCTCTGTTTTAGCTGCATACCATATTAGAAAGTTATCTCACTGGATGTGACATTTAAGATGGAACTGCTTACCTTACCTTGGTTGGAATCCTGCTGGTATCTTACACACATATAAGTTCCCCTCCAGATGCATTTGGACCTTTTTGTCCAATGAGAAATGTCTGCATTCAATTAAAAATTGCAGAAGCAGAGTTGTACATGTGATGCCATTGCACATGAATGTTCATTGAACATGGATGCACATGGATGTGTAAAATCAGTTGCATGTTCAGTGTTTTGCTTCAACTGTGTAATACTACCATTCAATACAAGGGTTGTATAGCACAATTAATGGGTAAATCAGCATGAAGGGACCTATGTACAGCAGTGCTAGTCAAAGTGGTGATCCATGGGCCAGTACTAGTCCTAAAGCTGTTGGTTAGTGGTTTGCAGCAAGTTGCCAGGAAAGGAAGAAATAGATAATGGACACAAATATGGCATCAGTCCTTGGCATACTCAAGTAAACAAACCTGCTGATCCTGCACATCAGATAAGATATGAAGCACTGCACTATACAACTTGATGTATGACCTCAGTTCTTCTCTTTTCTCACTAGGAAAACCATAGGGAAAAAACAGATCATTGATGAATGGAGGGAGTTGTAATCCAAGATACATAAACAGATGAAATGGGAATACTTACTATTCTAAATGAATTCTTCTACACACTCTTTGGCAGCACATATAGTAAAACTAGAATAATGCAGAGAGGTTTAGCATAGCCCCGTGTGCAGATGGTTATGAGTTTGTATCACTATAGTACCTAGTTTGGTATATTTAATAACTGGTAACTTGAAGACTATATAGTGAAATAATATTTGAAACTGAGAATTTTTCAGGGTCAGATGAATCACAACCTAGGTTTTGAAATGAGCTGGCAATTACCTTACAACAAGAATTTAGCTTAATTACTCCTGTTTATAGCCATAACATCACAGAATGTACTGCTATACTCTCCTGACATAAATATCAAATATTCTTGCATAGAAGATGGTGATAGAGATGGACCAGGTCCTGAAGCCACATTCTATGAGGAAATGTTGAAGAAGCTGGGTACATTTAACCTGGAGAATAGATTATTTATTGATGGTATACTAGCCAAACATTTGAAAGACAGTCACATTGGTTCTCATTAGCTACAGGGGATTTGACCAGAAGCACCAGGTCAAATTACATGAAGCAGGATTTAAACTAAGGCCTGTTACAGACTGCCAAAATAAAGCTGCTTCAGGTCTCTTTGGAGGTATGCTGTTTAAATGATGCATGCATCCTAAGAATCCGGAAGCTGCACCAAAGCTGCACTCCAGTGCTTAGGAATCGAGTGTGGCTTTGGTACGACCTCCGGACTCTTAGGACCCATGCATTATTTAAATAGCATACCTCCAAAGAGACCCGAAGCAGCTTTATTTTGGCAGTCTGTAACAGGCCTATGTGTCAGGAATAACTTCATAATAGGATCAATTTCGTTATTTCCAACTTATGGCAATCCTAAAGCAAATACATCACAATGTTTTCTGGGGGCTGAAAGTGTGTGACTCACCCAAAGTCACCCAGTGGGTTTCTATGCCTGAGTGGGGAATCGAACCTATCTCCAGAGTCCTAAGTCCTGCACTCAAAGCACTACATCACACTGGCTCTCATGAACTTACCAGCTTTAAAATGCTCAGAATCAAACATATCCTAGACTGCCTCAAAAAGTGGAGGATTCTCCTCCATTAGAGGTTTTCAAGTGGAGGTTGGTTAGTCAGATATCAGGGATGCTATAGAAGCAAGTTTCCAGGTTTGGAGAGAGGTTAGAGAAGGTGACTTTCAAAGCTGATGATTCCATAGAAGTGCCTCCTGTTCAGTTTGCATTACATTAAAAGGACTTTCAAAAATATACTTACCCAGATCCAATTAATTCAACTGGACTATATACAGGTTAAATTCCTTTTGTATTGCAGTGAGCCCGTGCCATACGTGGGCTTGCTATAGCCAGCTTTCAGCTTACACTGAAGCTGCTCTCCAAAAGGGAGAATGCCGTGCATGGCCACACCACGAGCCCCATTTTATCCAATGGGGCTCGAGCATATGCACTTTTTGCCTTACGCGGAGGGGGGGGATCCAGAACGGATCATCTGCATAAGGCAAGAGCCCACTGTATGTCTGTTTTGTCCCATCCATGTTCTGCTTAGCACTTTGGCTTACATACATGCCCATAGATGAAAACTGGATCACATATGGCCAACCAACATCTGAGGGTGGTCAAGATGGCAAAAATTATTAATGATGCAAAACATACCAGCTAGGAGAGTCTGCAGCAGGTTGCTCTTGCCTGCACCTCCTGAGAAGGAAAAGATTCCCTCTCTTCCTTTCCACTCCCCCAGCTGTTAATTTAAGTTAATTGAGTTAATGAGTGCAATTAATTGAGTGCAAACTAGTTTTGCACTTTGAACTTAGTTTTCAGCAATTAATGCAAGCTAAAGACAAAAAGAGGCAAAGTGGGAGGAGGAGAAAGAAACTGGGACATTTTAAAAGCAGCTAGAAAAGTGAGATGACAAAGGTTTAACTGGACCTGTCCTTGCCAGATTAGGACAGTTGGGGGTATGATATACCCTGATAAATACTAGTGATATGAACTAGAACAAGAGTAGGCAGCTGTTGAGGGTTAGGATGCTCCATTGTGTCCCTCAGGGGACATTGGATGGCCTCCTCTACCTCCCATACCCTGGGAAAAAGTATACTTTTTGTACCCATGTGCCCTATTTTGACATGTTTTGTCTCCTGGGCCATTTTAGGCCCAGGAGAGCACTTTTTCCAACAGGAAGCTATCCCCTTATAGATTCTTTAGTGCCTAAAACATGATAGGTGGTCCCAAAGTGTGACATAATTTGGGAGATTTTATTTGAATTTTTTTGTGGGCCTCAGGGAACTGGGAGTCTACAAATGGCTTGGTTGGCATATATGTGCCCCCCAGCTAACTGTTTCCTCACCCCTGCACTAGAGTGTCCAAGGGAGGCAAAAAAGCAATATAAACAGTTTACCTGTACAGGGGAACACTGCAGCCAGTTTGGCTGGCTCTGCAAGTTCTCATTTTGGCATGAAAAGCACAAATCCCAACACAGTAGAGAAACAGAACTCTCCAAGGTTACAAAAATGAACCAGCAGCCTGTTTTTCCTTATGTAAATGATCAGCACATGACAAAAACACTTTGTTAATATTCAGAGAATATCCGGATAATTATGACTGAATTAATTCAGTTACATGATCCAAAGCTCAGAACTGGACACACATGCTGGAAAGCATGTTCAGACCTTAGTTAATCCAGTTATTTGGCTTTTGCTCTTTTCTGGAAACTAGTCTCAAAAGAAAGCAATAGTGGAAAGCAATAACAGCAAATATTTCTATCAGGGTAAAATATATAGCTGTTCCTAGCAGCATTAATTCAAGGCAGAATTCAGATGTTAACGGCAGAAAACCAAATGCTCTGCATTTTGAAGAGAATCCGTTATTCATAATTCATAGCTGTTGATGAGCCTGGCAAAGTTACATTTTGGACCAGTATGCCCAGAATCCATCATGCAGCATGGCCAGTGGGGATTGTGGGAGTTGTATTCCAAAAACATTTCAAGGCTCTGTTCTTGAACATGCAGCATTTCCTTCTCACAGTACCTCTGAAAGATAGGCCAATAAATGTATTCTTAAAAGGAAAAACTGGAACTGCACAGTGGCATGCAGTTGCTGCTATAACGTGACCAGATGTTTTTCTTACATGCACATTTTTCCAGGGACAGTCCCAATTAATCCTCTCACTTTTTCAGCTGCTTTTAAGATGTCACACATTGTTTGTCCTCCTTCTCCTCCTCCTCCTCCTCAATTGGTGCAGAGTTCAAAGTGTGAAAGTAGTTTACATTTAATTCCCTTAGCAAGAGGAAGAGGAGAGGAAGGGTAGAATCTTGCCCTTCCCTGCAGGCTAAGATAAAAGCAAACTGCTGCAGCCTCTCATAGTGTGTGTGATCTTCTTCATTGATCACTTTTGCCACCACAGCCATGCAATGGCACATTCTTGGATGGTGTACAACTGCTTTTCTGTACCTTGTTATTTTATTTTTATTTAAACATATCTAAACACACATTGTCATCCATCCAACAATATACAAATACAATATACAAACACAAACAACCTAGACAAAAACCAAAATCATTTCAATATACTCTTTCCAAATTCATCTGACTTCATAAAACTTTTGTTTAGCTCATTATTCTTGACTTCTGATCAACATTTATTTCCCCAGCCTCAAGCAGTATTTAGTCTATTAAGCTCAGTGATAAACGTTATTTTAACTTAAACTTCCTATTTCTTCTTACAAAATTCCAAGATCCGGGTCCATTCTTTATCAATAATGTTTATGGCCTGATACAGACAGGCCAAAATAAAGCTGCTTCGAGTCACTTTGGAGGTATGCTGTTTAAATGATACATGCGTCCTAAGAGTCCAGAAGCTACACCAAAGCCATGCTCCAGTCCTAAGGACTGGAGTGCAGCTTTGGTGCAGCTTCCAGACTCTTAGGATGCATGCATCATTGAAACACAATACCTCCAAAGTGACCTGAAGCAGCTTTATTTTGGCCTGTCTGTATAGGGCCTATGTCTGTCAGTTCACCTAGCTGTTTGTCTAATTCACATATCTGCTAGACTGAGCAACCATTTGTCTATTGATGGTATTTCTTTGGTTTTCCAATGTATTGCTAACAATATTCTGGTGGAAGTTACCATATATATTATCTTCCAATATTTCCTCTCATCACATTTCTTCATCTTATCCAATATATATATTAAGTAAATATATTTCAGGTGTCATTTGAAAA
Organism: Sceloporus undulatus; assembly: GCF_019175285.1. Classification (NCBI taxonomy): domain Eukaryota; kingdom Metazoa; phylum Chordata; class Lepidosauria; order Squamata; family Phrynosomatidae; genus Sceloporus; species Sceloporus undulatus. The sequence continues at coordinate 17,197,596 of NC_056525.1, read as the reverse complement.
TTAATTTATAGGATTTTACTTATTGTAGTGTGTATTTCCCCCCCAGTATTACTTGATCTTTGGACATTTCCACCATACATCATTCCAGGAACCCAAGGATGTTTGACATTCCCAGCATTTGTCCTGCTTTGTTTTATATATATCTTTTCATATTTTTGAGGTGTAAGGTACAACTTTTGTGCCATTTTTAAAAGGTTTTCTTTTAAGACTTGTGAACATGTAAATTGTTCAGTCTTTTTCCTTGCTTTTTCCCCACTTTTCCAGATCTATCTTATTTTGATGTCTTTTGCCGAGCATATACCACCTGATATGAATACCCCCCTGATATGAATGACATGCCCTGTCTGTGTATGAGCCCTGCCTTATTTGCTGATGTTATTGTTACTGTATGATGTTGGATATTTTATTGTTTTTAGCTGCCTTTAATTGAATTTTTATGTAAACACTTTGTGCTTTTTTTAGTCTGTAACCCTGCTTTGATCCACCGGGAGAGGCAGGGAAACATAAATAATAATAATAATAATAATAATAATAATAATAATAATAATAATAATAATAATAATAATAATAATGTCATTGTCTCTTGTATATGCTCTTATTCTAATTCTCTTTCTAGAAGTAATTTGTAAAATTCTGATTTTTAACCCTATTTACTGAAAATGATTTTGTCCAGTTCAATGTATCCTTCCTCTAATCTTTCTATATTTGCATCCATTTTAAACCTCTCCTTCAGCTGACTATATGAGAGCCAATGTGCTTTATAGCTTATATTTTCCAATCCTTCTATTGGTCTTATGTTTATCTGAGTCTTCTAATCTTTTATTAGGGTGTCTTCATATATTAATCATTTATATAATTGTTTCCATCTCCCTTGAAATGCTTCTTGGGGTGAAATCCAACACGGTATTTTCCTATAAAATTTCATTTTTTTAATATTCCAATTTCTTAATAGTGATTTTCTAATGAAATGATCTTCAAATGCTCTATGTACTCTTGCTTTTCCATATCATGGGTATGTGTTCCATCTAAGATGACTGTTGAACCCATTCTATGTTAATATTCTTTCATTATCTAAAGTAATCCAATCTGATACCCACGAAAGCATGCTTGCATAGCAGTATAAACTTAAATCTGGCACATTGCATCCTCCACTTTCTTTTTTTCTGCCAATATTTTCCATTTGATACTTGGCTTGCAACCTGCCCTAATAAAGTTTCTCAGATCCTTCTGCCACTGTTTAAATGGATTTTCATTGATGATTACTGGAAGGTTTTGGAATAAGAAGTTTATCTTCAGAAGGATAGCTATTTTCATTGCAGGCGTGGAACTGTTTCTCTGTACCTTCAATGTAGAGTGGTCCTTGGTATACATTCGGGTTTGGTTCCAAAGACTCCTGTGGATACCAAAAACTGTGAATACTCAAGCTCCATTAAATACAATGGTACAGTAAGATGGTGACCGTTGTATAAAATGGCAAAATCAAGGATGCTTTTTGGAATTTTTGAAACCATGGATGCTTGAAGCCATGGATAAAAAAATACGTGGATATGGAGGGCTGATTGTACCATGCTGTTCATTGGAATTGCAGAAACAGCCACTGCACAGTTCCTGTTGTACAATGAGAAAATAGGCAGACACATTGGCAAAAACATGACCAGTTGCACAATGTCAGTGTTCAGGGGGAGAGTAGTGAAGTGCAACCCTCATGCAACTGTATGATGTAGGATCTCAGCCTTGGTTCATTTTTTTAAGTATGGGTGTTAAAAATAGGTGTTGACATTGTCCCAGGACTTTAATTAAATTTTAATATGATGCAGTTTTAAAATGACTGAAAAAACATTCAGAAACACATTCTTGGAAATTTAATTTCATTTGTACTCCATTTTATCCTCTGAGGACATCAGACCTGCTGTGACCTGGTTCCTGAGTTGGTTCTGACCCAGGCAGACTGCAAGGCCAAACTGCAAGATTTACTTAGCTCCAGAATTACGACTGTGCCGTGGTCCTCCAGGCCATTCCCTGGAGCCTGGAAATTGATTTTTCAAAACATTATTTTGTAACCCTCAGAAGGTCAGTGACTGCCAAGGTTTAGATAACTTTAGGAAAAAGGCAAAATATGAGCCTCTCAGAATATGAGACTCCCCTCAAAAATAGCCAACAATAACAGGTGATAACAGGATTCTATTTACTCCTAATTCTATATGCTTTAGAACTTGAAGAAGTTGAAAGCAAGATAAATTTTGAGAGCTGTCTCTTCTTATTTCTATATTGTTTGGGACTCAAATAAAAATGAATTTTGAAAACTCCTAATTCTATATGGTTTAGGACTCAGATCATTTGCGACAAATGACAAATATTCTAGAAACAAGATATTCAGGATTGTTGAACAACCAATGAAAACCATGAAGAAAGAAGAGACAAAAACAATATGTAGGATCAGAGCCAAAATGGAAGATGATGACTCTCCTCTCCATGGTTGTCCGTGTTGTTTTCACAATAATATAATGAAAACTTCATAGGAGGTTACATTAAAATAAAATAAAATTAAATAAATAAATAAATAAATCCCCTTTTATGTTTAGCCTAGTTCTCAACCAAATGTTTTATTCCTCATTAGGAATAATATGCAGTTAGTAAGGAATTTTTACTCTCATTTTGCTATATTTTGCCTTCTGTTGTGTTCCTGAATTACTCCTGCATTTGGAAAAATAAATGCAAAAAGAGATGAGAAAAGGTTTACCTTACCTCTCAGTTTTGTGGATTAATTTAGAAAAAAAGTTACTTAAATATACATACACTTTTGAATGGAATGGAAAAGTTTCATTTTTGGATTACAGCGTCTGCAATCCTGGAGCCAAAGACATCTGTCGGAATGCTTTTTTGGGGGGGTCTATATATACACGTAAACCATTCAACACTTGCTAATCAAACCAATTTCCCCTTGTTCATCTCTTCCCCCACCACTGGCTAAGACTTCAAAGTCAGTTCTGTGCATTTTAAGAAACCATCAGTCATATTCATGACACAATCAGTAATCTTCAAATAAATAAATAAAAGTCATGGTGTGTGTGTGTGTGTGTAAAATTGTCATTAGGAAGGGAAGATTCAAGGAACCCCTCCCAAATGATTGTTTCAGGGGGAAAATACTTTCCCACATTCAATTAAGGGGAGGGGAATTACTTGGTGGCATGGTGCAATGTCTAAGGATGGTGTCTCTCCTCTGAATGCCTGCTTGAAGTTGGTAATGGGCTGGATGAGGGAAAACAAACTCAGCCTGAATCCAGAGAAAACGGAAGTGCTTGTGATAGGTTCCCCAGGTCCAGGGAAGGAAATTTATCCACCTGTCCTGAATGGGGTCACACTTCCCCTGAAGGACGAAGTTCGCAGCTTAACAGTATTTCTGGACTCGTCCCTGCAGTTGACATCTCAAGTAAATGTGACGGTCAGAACTTCGGTTGATACGCCAACTGCGACCCTACCTGGGCCGAAGGGACCTTGAAACCATGGTACATGCTCTGGTAACCACTCGTTTAGATTTCTGTAATGCGCTCTACATGAGGCTACCCTTGTACCAAGCCTGGAAGCTTCAGTTAGTACAAAACAGCCAGATTGGTCACCAGTGCATCCAGGTTTGACCACATAACACCTATTCTGAAAAATCTTCACTGGCTGCTTATTCGCTTCCGAGTGCAATACAAGGTGTTGGTTATTACCTATAAAGCCCTACATGGCTTGGGCCCGAGTTACTTGAGGGAACGCATCTCCCCATACAATCCGCCCCGCACACTCAGAACATCTGGGAAGAATCTGTTGGAAATTCCATCTTCCAAATATGTCTCCACATCCCAGACGGCCTTTTCAGTGGCGGCCCCGCGGATTTGGAACAGTCTCCCTGAGGAGCTCCGTCTCATGACCCCCCTAGAAACATTTAAAAAGAGGCTTAAAACCTTTCTTTTTTGCCAAGCCTTCCCCCCCCAAGGAATGAAGTTGAGCACTCTTGATGCCATCGATTCTCTGCCTTACCCTGTGAATGATTGTGTTTTATATAATTGTATTACTTGTTTTTATCTATTTTTATGAGATGTTTGCAATAGTTTTGTAGTCTGTAAACCGTTATGATCTGTGGAAAAACGGTATACAAATAAAATTATTATTATTATTATGGTTCATTTCTACAAGTTGGTGAGGGAAAGGGACCATTTTATGATATGATGCTGATCACAATTACCACCCATGCCTAATAATCATTTTTAAAAAGTCAACATGTATTCATGCCCTAATAACAGGATTTTTTCTGTCTCCCTCCTCTTTTTTGAAGTTAAATAGCATGCAAAAATAACTGATTCTATTTATCAACCCATTAGTTCAATGAGAGCCTTGCACAAATGCTTCCCCCAATATTTAAAACTTTCTAACAGCTCTTTTTCAATTTAAATATCTAGTCTAGATTGTTGGGAGTTCTCTATTGCTTGCACAGTGTCACCCCCACAGGAAATGTATTTATCCTGCTTCTTGTTGTCGTCTTTGGCAATAACCTGGGTGAGCTCTACCCTCAGGCAGAGAAAAGCAATCAATTCTGGTGGCAGATAGTTCAGGGCAGCAGTATCATATTCATCCAAACTTCGTGTGGATACCCAATTGGCATAGCTCATGCCAACCAAAAAACTCCTGAACTCAAGTCATCCACCAGACATAGCCTTCTTATCCTGGGATAACAGGTGCGTGCCACTGCCAAACCATTCCTCTGAACTACCCTTTCTTGAAGAACCCAACTTGTAGCACCTGTTGCTCTCAGGAAGATGTTATCCTATTGACAGTATCCCAGTAAGATTCAACTCCAAGTAAGATTCAACTCCCAATCCAATCAGCTTCTGGATGTGGAATGGAGTTGGGGTGCCAACTTGTTATTTACCTCTGGCAGCACAAAGTATTGGGTGGGCCATGGTAACAACTATCAGGTCAGAATGCACAGGGAAGCCATTGAAATCCACAAACACATAGACAACTTCAACAGGAAAGGGGAAACCCTGAAAGTAAACAAAGTTTGGCTACCAGTCCTGAAAAACACCAAAATCAAGACCCAGCAAATGAAAATGAAAACCACCCATGGTGAGACATTTCCCCAGCAGACAATGGAACACTGATTAAATAGACACAAACCCTCCCTGCATATCCTTCAACCCTGAGGCCTTGTCATTTAACAACAGAACAACACACAGATTATCATGTAAATCACTCCTCCCAACCTAAGCCCTTATCTCACAATGGACTTACCACGCAGTAAACATAACCCAAACGTTGCCCAAACACTCCAGAAGCACGGAGTTGGGATTGCCCACCATGCTTCTGAAACATCACTGAAATGCTCTCATTGTTCTTCCATCAACCAATCATTCATGGAGAAGCCATTTTTGTAATAACGGAAGATCCACGAATGACTGGTCAACAGAAGAACAGCAGAATGCCTCAATTACGTTTCAGAAGTGCGACAAATGATCCCACCTCTGTGCTTCTAGAGCGTTTGGGCAACATTTGGGCTACAATTACCGTGCGGTAAGTCCCTCGTGTGATAGAGTCCCTAGGGTCACACAGTGTAATACAGTGTGTATACACAGTGTATACCTTCTTATACATGGATTTTTTATACATGGATTCAAGCACCCACAGTTTGAAAACGTTAAAAAAAAGTATACATTTCAAATATCAAACCTTGATTTTCCATTTTTTATGAGGGACACCATTTTGCTATGTCATTATATTTAATAGGACTTGAGCATACACAGATTTTGTTATCCATGGGGATCTTGTAACCAAACCCCAGTGTATAACAAGGGTCCACTGTACACACACACACACACACACACACACACACACACACACACACACACACAC
>NC_056525.1:17121798-17191694 GCF_019175285.1 Sceloporus undulatus | reverse complement strand
CACTTACTTCCATGCCAGCATTCTCTAAAGATGCCAGTCACAGATGCTGTCCAGGAATAAACTCTTCCAGAACACGGCCACATAGCCTGAAAAACCCACACAAAAAACTATGGATGCCAGCTGTGAAAGCCTTCAATTTCATATTGGGTGGCAATTGAAATAAATTATGAATTGATCCAGCCCCATCACTAGGTAATTTGTGGCCGCCTCTGTTGAGAAACAGTTGGGCAATCTAGACAGCCTACTCTGCACACCCTGCACTGGTCTCTTGCTTTCCCCTGCTCTCGAAGATCTTTAAGCACCAGTGCTGGAGGAAGATTCACCTGTTCAGTCAGTCAATTTCTTACAGCAAATGATGGAATGTGGCTGGGAGAATAACCTTTTTCTCCTTTGTCCTCAAGTAGCAAAATGTCTTGAGCCAACCCTGAAAGCTTCCTTTTATGTTAAACATGTAATATATGGAATGTGAAACATGTAATACAGTACATATTTTTTCAGTTCTTCTGTTTTTAGTCCGTGGCTACTTTTGGAGGTTTTTTTAGCTTTGGGTTGATATTATTTAACTTTTAAAAATGCATTTTGAAAGAATGCCACCTTCAAAACTTTTGAAAGTATGCCACTTTCAAAATTTAGGAGCTTAGCCCACAGCTTTAAAGAGTGACTTACCACTCCTGAATTGAATTCTAATTAGGGGTGCATCCAGATACTGTTGCATGGATTTTTGTCGCCAACGCTGCTGGGGGGGTGGTGCATCCCGAGTAACTTTTGGCTAGCATCCGAGTTCAGCTGGTTGATTTGCAAAACCAGGAAGCTCCCAGCTTTGAAAAGAGGCTGGCTGAACTCGGATTCTAGCCAGAAGTTACCCGGGATGCACTCTCCCAGAGACGTCGGTGGCAAAAATCCATACAATAGTATATGGATGCAGCCTGAATTAGAATTCAATTTGGGAGAGGTGAGTCACTTTTCAAAGCTGTGCACTAAGCTCCTTACATTGAGAAAATGACAGAGAACTCTCAACTGGGACATATATTCATGAATTAGATAACAGGTTGCACTTGGATCTGCATGACAGGGAAATTATAAATTAAAGGGAAATGTGTCTGTTGCAACTAAAATGAATGCAGAACTTTTCTTGTTCAGATCCCATTAACATGAATGGCATGAGGGCAAGGGAAAATCCCTAGTAGTTTGTGGCCTATGTTAATTGCACTCGAAAACAATTAACCTAATTAGCTACAGAAACCATGTACTGATGCAGTTCTATGCACATTTATTTAGAGGTAAGTCCCTGAATTAAATAGAGTATATTCTCAGGTCATGGAACATAAGATTAGAGCCTTCTTCTTACATTCCTGATAACAAATCTCCACCTTTCTTGAAAGTCATATTTAAACATGAGTTGGCTTCTTGGCTCGACTGTTTGACAACTTTTACAAAACCCAGACAGTTCAGCATAATTTATATGCAATATATCTATGCTGTTTTCTGGAAGGAAAAAAAAAGGCCCTGCCCCCACATTTAGGCCAGAATATCAAGTGTTTTCAACTGGCAGTCAGAAAACAATGTTTATCAAGAGAACACCTTGTGATTATAACACCGTACCTGTCTGTGTGCCGCCTGTCTTTAGCTAAGGCAATCAATAACTCACTTTTGTAAACAACAAGGTTCTTTGAAGTACCACTTCATTGCAAAGACTTCCAATGACATCAACAACAGAAAGAAGCAGTAGCAAAGATAAAGAAGCTGGGAAACATCTGCTCCTTGTTCAAATGAGATAGCCTTTAGGGCTGAAGGGTGGGGTATAAATACCATAAATAAAATAAAATATAAAAAAAATGTATTCCAAGAGGTCTAGAGAACGCACAAAATGGAAATTAATTATGCAGTACTTCACAGCTGATGGCTGGCATCCTATTAATAATATACACATGATTTGGGAGAGGCAGTCCCAAATAATCTTCTGTCATCTCACATTTTCAGCTGTTTGTAAAATGCCTCCCACTTTAACCCTTGTCCTCAGCTTACTTCAATTGCTGCAAAGTGAGGTCCAAAACAAACTGCAGAAAGAATCCAGTTTGAGACCATTCCCTGGCCCAATGTTAGGGAATTCTGGGAACTGTAGTTTTGTGAGATATATAGCCTTCTTTGTCAGAGAGCACTGGTGCCACAATAAACTATAATTCCCAGGATTCCCTCACACTGAGACAGGGCAGTTAAAGTGGTCTCAAACTGGATTATTTCTGCAGTGTGTTTTGGATCTGAGTTTAAAATGCAAAAGCAGTTTGCACTCAGTTAACTTATTGGAGATAGGGAGGCCAGGTGTGGGAAGAAGTTAGCCTTTCCCAGTAGATTCTGGCAAAAATAAACTTTTGTAGCCTTTCCTAGGTTGTGTGTTCTTTCTTATTAATAACTTTGCCATTGTGAGTACACTCTGATGCTCCTTGGCTATATGTGCCCCAGTTTTCATATGTGAAATCCTGGAAGATATACACATGAGGAATTATGTTTTTGGACAAGGCTGATGGTGATGTTAGTGAAGTTGCATATGTGGGTCTGTTGTGCATATGCATTGCCTTTGTACATTGTGCTTTGCAATTGCACAATGAGTCCCAAGGGCCCCATGGGGCCCACATGTGTCCATCCCTGCACCAAACTGCTCAGGATGTCTATATTCAAAGAGGCATTCCTAGATATGTATGCCTGTCTGTATGTCATCCATGTGCATTGACATCCACATATGTTGTGCTACATCAGTAGAGCAGGCCTGCCATATTGGTGGACGGTGTATCTATCCACAGATTAGTGAACCTCCAGATTGCCATCTGCAGATCGCCATTTTCTTCAATGGCAGCGTTTGCACGGCAGATGTACCAGTATAGCTAAGCACATGTTCCTGACATTGAAAAAACTGAGGTGTGACCATTTATGTTTTCCCCATCCACCGGGGGGACTGGAACTGAATCCCCACAGATGCGAAGGAACCACTGTATTCAGTGTAGGGGTTGTGTAATATAACATCAGCAGTGGATAGTTATGCTGAAGCAAAGTTGGATCTTGACTGATACTTGCAATGTTATTCACCTTTTTGTTAAAGGAAGAGTAATTAACATAGCACATACTCCATCAGGAATCTCATTCACAGATATGCTGTTCCAATAGATTCAGACCAGAAATATTCTAAATTTTCTTTTAAATGATCATGGCCATTTCTTTAAAAATAGAATTTTCATACAAATCTTGTGTATGTTCACTTAGGGCAAAATTCTTCCATATTTAAATGAGAATGGAGATGTATTCTATATCAGCATTTTCAAGTGAACTGAATCTTTTCATTCGAAATGGTCAGCTTTTCCATGTACTAACTGAGATGAACATTCACAAGAAGTTCTAAATATGCCTTCTCAAAACACAAAAGCCCCATGTTGCACAATGATCCCAAGTGAAAAGTACAAGTGTTTAATAACCAGTACCATTTCTTAAAACAAATCCCTTCAAGAAATATGGAAAAAAAATTAAAACCCAAGGTAGTTTGGCAGTGGATTTTTATATGTGAAAATGTGGTGTTTGAGGTTGGAAGGACTGAATACAAAATTCTACTCATGGTTAGTTAAGAAACCATATGAAGTCTACTGTACAGGTTTGGACTACTCCAAGATATAATTGAAAGAAGCTGCTTGAGGATTTTTATTAGTGGTGTGGTTTTTTCCAGAGATTAAGCACAACAATGATGTAGCACAAACAGCTTGAACAAATTTGGATTTGTTAGCAACACCAAAGGATTGGTTGAAGTTGTTAGTATTAATATGAAAACAATGAAAAGTTTTCCTATAAAGAAACCTCCGGAAATAATATATTCTGTCTCTCTAGTTCTATAAATTCATAGTCAGTTGAAAAGAATGTTCTAAGTACTACCCATTAAAGCATTACTTTGTTGTAGGAAATCCTACACTGCTGAAATGACCATTAAATCGCCTATGATGAATGCTTCTGAAAACCTTTTTATTTGGTGCTGTTGTATACCTTCAAGTAATTTCTGGTTTATGGTGACTCTAAGGCAAACCTATTATGGGGTATTCTTGGCAGGATTTGTCTTTGCCTTCATTTGAGACAGAAAGTGTGACTTGCCCAAAGTCATGCAGTAGGTTTCCGTGGCCGAACAGGGATTTGAAGCCTTGTCTCCAAAGTCATAAACCGGCACTTTAATCCATTATCCACACTGGGTCTCACAGGACTGTGAGTCAAATGACTCTTCATGTAGTAGACTCCTTCTACTTCTGATATACTGCAGCTGGACTTTAGGTAGGGCTCTGACAGCTCCTATGTAAAAGAACAAGTCTGTGGCTTCAGGAGCTACTGAAGCAATGCATCGGTTGTGAGGTCTTCTCTGCTTTTTCACATTTCTGAAGTGCATGGATTCAGTGGTGGCTGGAAGCTTTCATGTCAACGAGGCAAGGAATTTATTCCATGTTTTTATCTAAACTCTAAATAAGCTATCCAAGGTGCTGAAGCTTTTTGGGAGATATATTTCATCACCTTGGATAGATCCTTCCAAGTACAGACTAAAATCCACAGTAGAATCACTACCAAAATGCAATGAAAGCCACCTGTTCCTGGTTTCCAGACTCTGAGTCTGACCTGGGCTGAATCTCCATTGTAGAAATAATACAGTTTGACATCACTTTAACTGCCATGACTCCATCCTATGGAATTCTGGGATTTGTAGTTTGTTGTGGCACCAGAGCTCTCTGTCAGAGAAGGCTAATTATCTCACAAAATTACAAATCACAGAATTCCATAGCATGGGGCCATGGCAGTTAAAGTGATGTCAAGCTGCACTATTTCTGCAGTGCAGATTGAGCCCTGGCTTGTCTATTTGCTTTGACTTTGGCTCTATTTTCCAGACTCTGCCTTTGGATTCTCTTTGCCTGATCTTCCTAAAGGCTGTGTGAGGCTTTACTGCTATTGGCTTTGGACTACTTGACTGAGACTTTGTCATATAGAATAAGAGAGTCAGGAAGACAGGGTGGTGGGGGAGGAGGCATGTACTGTCCACTGAATGGAGGAAGTGTTCACCCTACTATGAAGATATTAGAGTTAGCCCTGGTTTGCCTGTTTACAGCCAGGTCTTCCAGAGTTACCACTCAGCCCAATCTCATAACATAGCTACAGATAGCCAGATGAGAAAGAATGGTGCATGCTCATCAGAATGGCCTCTTTTCTTTCTTGTCTCCATTAGTCCATTTTCAATAGGGGCACATCCTTTCTGGGTAACTGTGAATTTGGCAGGTGATCTACAGAATGTGAAGGCCCTATACCAGGATGTACTGAGCTGGCACATGGAGTTCTAGGTGTGCATTGTGAATACCAAGGGTGACTTTGCAAGAATGTGGAATCTTCAAAATACACTGGACCAGGCTGTGCATCTTTTGACCTTGAAGGAACATGTGGGTGACAGCTGTGGATAGATCTGGTTCTATAACAACAGTGAGTTGTAGTATCTCAGCTGGCTCTCCTGGCCATAGGGGGCCAACTGCTATAAGCCATTCCTCATTTCACCCTGTTCCTCCACCTATCTACATATCTCTTGTTTTCCTTTTAGCCATGGCACCTATTTCTTGCTCTCCTTGCTTGCCACAACTGCAAAGACAATTTTATGAAAGAAATGTTGATCACATTCTAGTGAAATCTTGATCTCTCTCTCTCTCTCTCTATATATATATATATATGTATGTATATGTATATATAACATTCTGATCCATTGGTGCATCTGAAAAAGTAGACTAATAACCACAAAAACTCATGGTACCAGTAGATTCCTTTTTCTCACCATCCTCATTTCCCTTTTTATCCTGTTTCAGACTAACACGGCTATCTCTTTGGAAACTATTGCATGAGAATGTTTGGGATATCAACCTAGTCTAAATCTAAAGTTTGGTCAAAACTGGGCCATGAATGTGGATTCTAGCTCAAAATAAAATAAAATCCAGAAATCTGAAGGGTTTGCTCAGGAGGTCCCCAAAGTACTTGACAGATTTTTTTAATCCCATGAGATAAGACATCACTCTGGGATCAAGCACATGGATAAATAGTTTTACATATAAATAACTTCTACCTTGAACATCCTTTTTTGTGGAGACATTAATTGTAAACTGATTGTTGTACACTTACAATTTAAAATATCCTATACCTAATACTAGTATATAGTCAGAGGCTGTTCTACAAATCACATGCTCAAATTAGTGAAGTTCCCAGGTCCATTCTTTTCTTCTTTAATGCTACAGGTGAGTTTTAGCATGTCATCCCATGAGTATCTTTTTCCAAAAATGTCTCTGTGTGTATGGAGGTCCTCTCTCATTATACGTTGCACTGATACAGAAAATAAACAGAAACCAATAACTTCAAAAATATTTGAGTCCTTTTCTTCCTTGGTGTCTTTTAGCCTATAGATTAACAGAAAGCTAAATACAAAATTCTGTTTAACCAATTGCTTTGTGAAAGATTTTGTACCAACTTCAAATGCTTTAATATTTCAGCCTTAGCTGCTGACAGAGAATTTCCAGTTAGCTCTTTATGAGATAAGTGGACTACCAAAACAGATAAATTGGTAGTTTTCTCCCTCAATATGGAAAACAGTAAACATTTTTCCCTAGGAGCAATGTTCTGATTCCTTACGAGGAAAGACTTATAGAGCTGGGTATGTTTAGCCTGGCAGGTGATATGATAGCCCTGTTTAAATATTTGAAGGGATAACATATTGAGCATAGAGCAAGCTTGTTTTCTGCTGCTCCAGAGAACAGAACCCAGAGCAAGGGATTCAAAGTACAGGAAAAGAGATTCCACCTCAACATTAGGAGGAACTTCCTGACAGTAAGAGCTGTTCCACAGTGGAACACACTTCCTTTGAGTGTGGTAGAGTCTCCTTTTTGGAGGGTTTTAAACAGAGGCTGGATGGCCATCTGTTGGGAGTGCTTCGATTATGAGTTCCTGCATGGCAGAAGGGGGTTGGACTGGAGGACCCTTGTGGTCTCTTCCAATTCTATGATTCTAGGGGGTACTATTTTTGTGTTTGTTCTGAAAGAGCAATAGCAGATATAAGGATTTATTCACATTTTTTGTGTCAGGATGTGAGCAGCCAACTGGCTCCCCCCTTCTCTCTCTTTCTCTCTCTCTCCCTCTCCAGACATTTATGTATCATTTGCTCTGAACTGACCTACTTGGGTTCAGAAATTCAACTGGATGGGTCACTTGCATGGATTCTCCTTAGAATACTTTGCTGGAATCAAAACTACTGGCAGCAATAACACAATTTGGAAATTTATCATCCGATGATAAATCCTTGAAATGGAATCCACTGGAATAAGATGGAAAACTGTCTGATTAATTGTTTGCGTTACTTCCAATTTCACTTGTCTCTGAAAGACATTTGCCAGAATAGGAAAGTTATGAAAACGCAGATTTATTCAAGAATATGCATTCTTGTCCTCTGTTGTGAGATTTACTGTGCTTTATAAGCACTCCCTTTAAAGATGGGAGTGTAATTATATCGGAGTACCTGTGTGATTCCTTCCACTGGGGAAATAGCAACCTTGGAGGACAGTTTTCATTAGAAATTTTGTAGGTTACAAAACGTTACACCACCTCCCTAGCACTGCTTTTCTGATCTACTATAAATTACTTCCATTATAAAAACTAATAATTAACACTTCCTTGCTTGTGGTAGAATCTCCTGCTTATGGGTCTCCCAAATCATCTCTAGTTTGGACTTTAAAAATATCACAGAGGTGAAAATTACAGTTTCTGGCAGCCTGAATCTAAACTGAAAGATACTCTGGAAAATATTTTTCCATGAATTAACAGACTCCTGTAGCACACTAATGACTAACAAATGTCTTTCAGCATGGGCTTCCATGCACTATATGGACCCCTACATCAGATGCATGGAGTATTATTCAAAGTTCCAGGTATATGTTGGGAGTGCAAATGTAGGTAATGAAATCAGAGGGAACAGAGATGGTATTCATAATTATAGAATTATAGAGTTGGAAAATACCCCAAAGGCCATCCAGTCCAACTGCCTCTCTGAAAACCTATAAAGGAAACTCCACCAATCTCCAAGGCAGTGTGTTCTACTGTCAAACTGCTCTTGCTATCAGAAAGTTCTTCCTAACGTTTAGGTGCAATTTATTTTTCTGTAGCTTGAATCCATTACTTCATGTCTAGGAGATTATTGCATGCACTTTATCCCATTGTATTCCCAATGGGATACACACACATTTAACATCAAAGATGGGTATTACCGCATTCTCCTGTTGGTAGCCTGTAAACAACCTGGGTTAATCATGTGGCTTTTCAAGGACAGGAAAATCCCATTCTTGTAAAGCCATGGGATAAGACTGGGTTGCATACATATTGCATATGGGCTGCCGACAGGAGAATGCGGCAAGAACCATCTTTGAAACTAAACACACAGAATTTATACTTTCTTTGAATATTTTCAAACCATGGATGCTTGAATCCGTGGATAAAAAGTCTGTGGATAAGGAGGGCCGATTGTAACTTCCCTCGATGTAGATGCTATAAACCTATTGATGCAGCCTAGAATTGCATTGGCTTTCTTAGTTGCTACATCACAGCACTGCTCATGTTCAGCCTGTTGCCCTCTAAGAGTTCATAATCCTTTTCTCATGTATTGCTGGTGTTATATATCTGTGCATTTCATTTTTACTGCCCAAGTGCATTAGTATCCTACATTTTCCCTTGTTGAAACTAATAATAATAATAATAATAATAATAATAATAATAATAATAATAAGTTTTATTTATAAACCGCTATTCCGCATTGATCATAGCGGTGTACAGATAAGAATTGCAATGACAAATACAAAATACAGGGTAAAAATTGCAATACATAGATAAAACTTCAGTAAAAACATTTCAAAATTACAAATTAAAACCATACATCAGATCCAGGCCAGCTAAATGCGCTCGATAATACTGTACATATAGGGGGGAGTTGTATAATATCAAGGGACGTCGGGGAAGGCTTACTGAAACAGGAAGGTCTTAAGTCTCTTTTTAAAGAGATCCAGGGAGGTGGCGGAGTGGAGTTCCTCAGGAAGGGTGTTCCAGGTCCCAGGGGCCGAGATGGAAAAGGCCCTTTGTGAAGTTGACACATATCTCATTGTCGGGATCCTCAACAAATTCTTCCCAGATGACCTGAGTGTGCGGGGCAAATTATATGGGGAGAGGCAGTCCTCAAAGTATCCTGGGCCCAAGCCATTTAGGGCTTTATAGGTTATAACCAACACCTTGTATTGTGCCTGGAAGCGAACAGGCAGCCAATGGAGATCATGCAGAATCGGCATTATATGGTTGGCCCTGGGACGTCCAGTGACCAACCTAGCTGCCATATTCTGTACTAGCTGAAGCTTCCGGGTTTGGTACAATGGTTGCCCCATGTACAGCGCATTACAGAAACCCAACCGAGAGGTTACCAGAGCATGTACCACTGTTTCAAGGTCCCCCCAGCCTAGGTAGGGTCGCAGCTGGCGGATCAGCCGAAGCTGGTAGCAGGTGCTTCTGACCGTCGCATCCACCTGAAAAGTCAGCTGGAGAGACGAGTCCAAAAGCACCCCCAGACTGCGAACTGAGTCCTTTAGGGGGAGCGTGACCCCATTCAGGACAGGTGGACAAATTTTACCACCCGGACTGGGAGAGCCTATCACTAGTACTTCTGTTTTCTCTGGATTCAGGCTGAGTTTGTTTTTCCTCATCCAGCCCATTAACGACTCCAAGCAGGCATTTAGAGGAGAGATGCCATCCCTAGTTATTGCATCAGTCGGAGACACAGGGAAGCATATTTGGGTGTCATCAGCATACTGATAACACCACGCCCCGTGTCTCCGGATGATCTCTCCCAGCAGTTTCATGTAAATGTTAAATAGCATGGGGGACAGTGTCATGGCCAGCCAAGATCAGCTCTCAGAGGATGAGCCTCCTCCAGAGCAAGGGCTGATTGAGGCAACGCTAGGTGCTGATCCTGCACTGCCAGGTCCCAGCTGTGCTCTTCCAGCCCCAGAGGAGGAGGTTCAACCAGGTCCTAGTGGTGAAGAGAGGCCTCCTATGATACCACAGCCTAGTGCTGACTCTGGAGACTAAGCTTGCCTGCAGGTGCCTTCTTACCAAGAGAGAAGGGCCGAGAGTGCTTGCAGGCGCAGATCAAAGAGGATTGCCGAGAGGCAATTAGCCAACCAGCCTCAGGTGGCATGAGGGAGAGTTTCCCTTACTTAAGTGGGAGAGAGACTGTTGCTGGTTGCTAGAGTTTATTGCATGATCCCTTGGCATGATTGCTGCTGGCACTAGCTCCTCGCATCTTGATTCCTTGTTACCTTGACCTCGGACCGGACCTTCGTTATCTCCTGGCTGTTTTGACCTTGGACTGTTTGACCACGCTGTTTCCCGGTATCCTCACTTCGGCTTGACTCTCGGAACGTTCGGACTTCTGGAATCCTGACCTCGGCTTGTATTCTTGGACTGCTCTCAGTCTGCTTCCTTGCAAAGTCTGCTTTACTTCCACTGGGCTGAAGGTACTGTTATCAGCACTTGTCAGTGTTTGCTGGCAGCATTCCCGGACAGACAGAATAGCTCCTTGAGGGACACCAGATGTAAACGCCCTCTTATCGGAGCAAACGTCCCCCAGCTGCACCATCTGGAATCTACCCGAGAGGTAAGAATGGAACCACTGGAGCACAGTGCCCCCGATACCTAACTCCCTCAGGCGTTCCAGAAGGATACCATGGTCAATGGTATCGAAAGCCGCTGAGATGTTCAAAAGCACTAACAGGGACACGCTTCCCCTGTCCATGCCCAGACGGAGATCATCGACTAAGGCGACCATGGCAGTCTCAACTCCATAGCCCGTCTGTTGTTAGTTTTGGCCCAGCTTTCTAATCTGTTAAGGTCATTTTGAATTCTGATCCTGTCCTCTGGGGTATTAAGTACCCCTCCTAACTTAGTGTAATCTGAAAATGTGCAATTCACCTGGCCTTGGAAACTTGAATTAATGATAATTACATTGCTTTCAATGGATATTCACAAAGCTGTTGCTGATAATACCAATATAATGAGAATAGGTAAAGTCAGTTAACGCTTACAGAGTAATAAGAAACAGTTTTCCTTATTCAAACCTCTGGTGATAGACTGGAACCTTCAATATAATTGAATTGCTATAATTCAGGCATCATGTAGCTCTCCAGATATTGTAGGACACTTCTTGTTGTTGTTGTTGTGTTCCTTCAAGCTGTTTCTGATTTATGACAACCCTAAGGCAAATCTATAATGGCGTTTTCTTGGCAAGATTTGTTCAGAGGAGGTTTGTCTTTGCCTTTCTCTTAGGCAGATAATGTGACTTGACCAAAGTCACCCAATGGGTTTTCATGGCTGAGTGGGGATATTAACCCTGGTCTCCAGAGTTGCACTCCAGTGCTCAAACCACTATATTATGTTGCCTCCTACAATTCCCAGCATTCCTTGTCAACAGCATCTGGAAGACTGCATGATTCCCACTCCCACTCAAATCTCTCTTCAAGTTACATTGCTCTACAATGATTTCTTTAATTTTTGTGACAGTGTTTCTGGGAGATTGAAATATTCTTCCACTAGCTTTTGAACAATTTCTGATGTCAGATTTATCTCCACTGACTCCTTTGTGTTGAGACTGACCTCTTTGCTCTAGGTAAAATGCAAAAAGATATTGATGAAAAGAGACAGAATATATTATATTGAAGAATAAACAAGTACCCTTAATGTAATGGAAGACATTACATTTCCACTAGACTGTATCTGGAGTTGGCATCTGGATTTGTTTTATTGTATCGTTGTCTAGGATGAGCCGTATCTCATTCCTAAAACATTTGTGTGGTTTCAGGTAAGAGCTATAGGGAACCGCAAAGGGTGTTTTGTCATTTTTCTTCTAGGTTATTGTTCTTGGGTCTTCACCATTTATCTGGCCACAAATCTGGCCTCATTCAGTTTTCTTTTGTTTATGTTTCACTTTTGCCATAAAGCTGGGATTGATTCTTCTCAACTCTCCATACCTTTCTTTGGGGGATATTGTATTTTGAGAAATGTATGATGTTGGGTTGTTGTGGCTGTGTGCCTTCAAGTCGTTTCTAACTTTTTATGAACCTAAAGTGACACTATCTTAGGGTTTTCTTGGCAAGATTTGTTCAGAGGTGGTTTGCCTTTTCCTTCCTGTGAGACTGAGAAAGGTTTCAATCTCAGAGCCCTAATCTAACTGCTATATCACACTGACTTTGCTGATGTTGGATAGAAAAAACACATGTTAAGGATTTATGAGACCTGAGAATTCATGGTGATGTAACCCAGGATGGGAAGGAATAAACAAGAGAATGCAAGGCTATATTTTCTGATATGATATCTGTATCTGTATCTGAAAATCTTCAGGCTGTATATTTGCAACCTACAAATGCCAGTTTAATAGATCTTTAAAGCAATAACAGGCACCTGCTTAATCAATTATATTCTACCTAAGGGAATAGCTCAACTAAGAAGATATTATTGGCAAGATTGTAAAAGAATGTGTTTGAGAAATGCCAGCAAATTTGCATTTATAAGAAATAGACCTGCGTAACTTTATCTCATGGTGCCTGGACAAGTTATTTGGCAGTGTAAAATCTTAAGTGTATACAAATAACGTACAGTATCTCTACCAACATTGTTGCTGAATTTACTGGGTATAATTTTTTTCAATTGCCTGGAAATGATTAGGACATTCATGAAAAGCACTAAGTCAAACGATTCTGTCCTCATATTACATTCACTGGTGTTATTCCCAAAATTCTTCACTATGCACTGTGAAGAAAACACACTGCAATTCTTAACCCCAAGTCCCTGGATGGGTTTCAGAATATCCATGAAGTGGGTTCAAAAATGATCCCTCCCCCTTTAGTGTTTTCAAGTGTTCATTGTAATTTTTCCCATCCCAGACTAAGTTTCTAGGAAGGGTATTGTAGGGTAATTCAAGTTTCCTAAGGCTTCGGCCCTTGGTAAGGAAACAAAAATATCAAAAATATCAAAGCCAAGCCTGTTAGGGTCTAGCTTGTAAATCAGCGGTCTTTTGTCTTAAGATGCTTCTATAAGAATTGCGGCTGTTTCAAATAGCTTGTAGTTTAAAAAACAAAACTTTACTAATGGCTTAAATCTACATATACATGAAAGCTACATCCTAACCTATCTAGTGAATAGTTCAGCTAAAAGAAGGAGTTTGTATCTCACCATCTTTCAGAGGAAAGTTGAGAGAACATGGTGATGGAGAGACTGAAGGGAAAGCAGGAGAGATCTATTGTGTGAGAGGACTTCCTAAGGAAGTTACTTAGATCACATGATCTGTTTACCAACTTACAAAGGTATTTATTGCCCCTGTAATTTAGTAGAACCAAATGGCATGCAAATAGAGATAGAAGACAGTAGAGATGCATGCAGGAAAATACTATCTATCTGAGGAGGGGGAGAGAGAATGAAATGATTTTCCAACAGGTATCAGCTTCCCGTGTAAAAATAAATAAATTGTATGCAGACTATTGTGTGTACACACTTATGTGTATTTTTACAGTCACGAGGTCTACAGTTTGCATCAGATTCTCAAAGGGGTTCATGATCTGTCCCCTTCAAGGTTAAGAACCATGGCAGAAATTCTCCATCACGGTCTACATTACATAAATCTACTTGGCTGTGTAGCAGACGCTGTAAGAAACTCTGTTAGTGAACTGCAAAGATACATACCAAGGCACTGTCAAGATCTGGAGTTCCATTGTGCATCAGCCTCAATAAGCATTGGTTACTTTGCTGGTTCACTTATGTAGTAATGCTACAGAAGCCCCTTGCTGATGTTGCAAAATTGCTTAGTTCTATTTCCTGCAAATATAAGTCCACTTATGAGAACGAACATGCGTGTGTGTGTATGCTTTCAAGTTGGCATAACCTCCAGTCCCAACAATAAATCTTTTTTACTTGTACTCTATTAGATGCCTAGGGAATGTGTTTGCCTTTATGTAAAGCAACTCATTTGACTTCATTTGAATATAGGTTGGGAAATGTGATCTGTGAGCTACTCAAAAGCAACATTAAGAATACCATATTCTGACCTATTATTCTATTATTTGGATGCTTATATTGATAATTTGCTAGTCCAGAAATATTTTCATTCTTCTCTCTCTTTATGTTTCATTTTTTAAATAATGTATGGTGAAGACCAGTTTCAAGAGTCCTTTGATAATGTATATTGATACCCAACCATGAAATAATGAGACCAGACACGTAAATTGGATGAATAAAGGGTCATTTATTTGACCTATAATCTATTTAAAGCTAAGCACTTGAACTTCAACCTTAACTTCAAACTCTGAGCAAATTGATTAAAGTGAAAAGCCTGGTGCGGGTCCAGCTGAAGCCAGGTGTCAATCCTAGACTTCCTCTTCAGCCTTCCCTTTGGGCACAAACCCCAAACCCCAAGGTAAATCCGATGATTCGGATTGCATCCTCAGTCCAGTTCTAGGAAGGTAAACATAAGGCACTCTCCCCCAAATCCCCACGAATTTGTAAGGTTGAGCAAACCCCCCATGTCTACCCCAAAGGCAGGTTCTCTCACAACTCCACGCCCCTTAACGTGTTTAAGCTGATCAAGAGCCTAATCTTTCACCACAAAGGGGTGCCAATGGTGTGTACCAAACAGTTCTATAACCCCATATGGGCCAGTGAAACCTATTTAACAGCCACCCAAAACCAATCACCAGTCCTGGCACACAGTATTGGGTAGGCAAAAAAACCCGGGAAAAGGGGAGAAAATTCCTACCCGGCCCCGAAGCGACCAACAAAGTTCATACTGCATTTAGGGTGGGAAGGTGGGCTGCTTCGTGGAAAAGAGGCAGGATGGGGGGTGCACTGTCCTTATATACTGACTCCGCCTCCCATCACATGCCTCAGCTTAGTCCCTTGGACCTTGCTTATATTGAACATTCTGGTCTCTATCATGAAGGGTATCAAAGCCCCACCCTCCCTCAAGGCTCTGTCAATCGTCCTAGTGTGAAGAATAACTGAAAGAATTCAGCAAAGTGTATTTCCTTTAATCTTCACCATCCTATAGAAGTTTAGATCTGTCTTAAGTTTGAAGTATAAACCAACATTTCACCATTCATGAGGAAACCTTGACAGTGATTTCTGCTGGACACATGGATTTTTCTCCTGGACTACTTAAATGTTTTCCATTTCTGTCAAACAAACCTATGTTGTTATCTTCAGCTTGGGGAACGTTTGGGTACCTTTGTGGCTGTTGCTGTTCAACAGTGACTAAAATACAAATTTGTTCATAAAAGGCAGATTCTTATTTCTTCTGTGCTGAGGTAAGAAATCAACTTAGATTGACATTTTCCATACAAAAATGATAATGTAAGTTGATTTTAAGGTCATATTCTATACTCCTTCAGCTGTCTGGAATGAAATTACCTATCCATGTGTGTGTGTGTGTGTTTATGTGCCGTCAAGTCACCTGTTAACGTGTGGTGGCCACATGAATTTTGTAGTACTTTCTTAAGCAAGGAATACTCAGAGATGGTTTTGCCAGGTTTTTTCCTCTAAAATATAGCCCTGGTGGTTCAGTAGATAAATGTCTGGTACTGCAGCCATTCACAGCCACAAGATTGTGAGTTTGATCCCAGCCAGGGCTCCAGGGTCCACTCAGCCTTGCATCTTCTTGTAGTTCACTAAAATGAGTGCCCAGCTTGTTGGGGGCAATTAGCTTACACATTGTAAACCACTCAGGGGGTGCTTAAGCGGACTGATAAATGGTATAGAAATGTACTTGCTATTGCTACAGCATATGTTCTCAATATGTTAGTTTATCAATTATTATTATCAACAATAGTAGCATTTAATAATGTACAGTAACTATTAATACTTGTGAAAACATTTCTTTACATAATTGTTTAATATAAAACTTATTTGGAGACTGACTAATACATCAAAATTAGCAGTCGCTCCTTTTCTATTTTAGGCCTGCAAATATGCCAATGACCATTTTTCTGTAGAGTGCTGAGTGACCTTTGAGAAGTCACTCTCTCAACCTGAGAGGAAGGCAATGGAAAAACCCCTCTGAAACAATCATTAGTCAGTGCTCATAGAATCATAGAATCATAGAGTTGGAAGAGACCGCAAGGGCCATCCAGTCCAACCCCATTCTGCCATGCAGGAAATCCAAATCAAAGCATTCCTGACAGATGGCCATCTAGCCTCTGCTTAAAGACCTCCAAGGAAACTGAGAGCACATAATAACAGCAGTGTACATTATTAATATGCTCCTTTTATATTTCTTTTTTAAAAAATCACTTCAAAAATAAAAAGGTCCCCAAAGAGATAAAAATCCTTCCCAAAATAAACCCAAACAACCTTTCTGAAGTAAGAAGTAAACATTACTCATTGTACTAGAAAAATACTTATGTTTGCACTTGTCACGTTCCTTTTTTAAAAGTAAGACTATTAGCAACTCCATTACACAAAACATAATGTACCTATATCAGTAATGTTTTAGTTCAGAGGTCTGGCTTTGGCTTCTGCCTGCTTCACCACAACAACAGTAGAACAGTGTTTGGTGTGAATTCTCCCCATGCTTGCAATGTTTCTTCAAGAAGGGATTATTTGTGCATGTATTTTAGGGCTGGATAAAGTGTGTTCTTCCAGATGTCATTGGAGTTCAGCACTCAGCATTCCTCATCATTGACTATGCTTGCTTGGGCTGATGGGTGTTGTAGTCTTGTTTTACTTTAGAAAATGAGCAAGTCATGCCCTCAGACATATGGACTAGCCTACCCTGTTTTAACCCCATTGGGCCTGGAAGCTTTCTGTTCCTCTACAAAATCCTTTGGCAAATATGATTGGAGGCTGAATGAACCAATGATGCAGACGTCTTTAGTAGAACTGAGAACTGAACAGTCCTGCAGATATTGAGGACCTGCATCTCCCAGCTGTCCTAACCAGCATAGAAAACGATGAGAAATACTGTGAACTCAATAGAATTTGGAAAGCCTCAGATATCCCATCCTGACCTACATGAATGAAATCCTCATGGGGAGGAGAAACATTTTTAGAACTTAAATAACTGCTGTTATACAAGATAGATTAATGTCTATACTTTACAACATGGAGCATGAGGCAGGGATGAACAGCATTCCTGTGGTTATAGAAAATAAAGGGCAAAGCAGGACCCAACATCTTGATTTTCCCACATATGACTGCAGACAGCTTTTCATTCCTAATGTTTCTTTTGTTAGTGGTATGTTTTGCTAACCTTTCAAATTCGGCAGCCTCCAGGGTGGACGTGTTAATGCATCTTTGTTCCTGTTCCTTAATTTCTACCGACACGGATTAGATTTAAATAAAACACACAGGCACAAGATCCTTCAAAATACCACTTGAAAATGTAACCGGCAGCGTTGCGCCTGTGCTGCTGAGAACACAGAGGTGCCAATTAAAACATACCAGTCTCTTCTGAAAAATAATTTAAAGCAACTAATCCTAGTTCTTCATAGATAAATATTTATCACCCATGATTTTTCACAGAATGAAAACAGACTGAAAACATGTCCTCCCTCATTCCCCCTTCCTCTATGGAGCTTAAGAGCCAAGTCATATGCTATGGAGAAGGCAGTTTGCCTTGGACATGGGAAACCAACATTTATATCCCCACACAGCTCATGGGTGGTCTGCAGAAAACTGTCCTTCTGCCTCACAGGGTTGTTGTGGAGTTAAACAATTTGCTGTAATGGTCCTGCTCTATAATGCAATTGGCTCTTTCTTCTTATATTTGTATTAGGGGTGAAAAAAAAGAGTAAAAATATTTGTACAATTGTAAAAAACAACAATTTGGAATTTACTCTACACAAAATTTGTATGTGGATATTCTGCACAGAAAACAGCACTCCCCCCAAACCCTCCCCCCACAGTTTTGCACAGAGATATTGTTTCCTGAAGAGAAATGCTGCTTTCTCTGCAAAATAAAAACTACCATCCATGCATTTTGTGCAGGATGAGTCATGAATTGTGAACAGAAAATTAGTGAAGCATTAAATTCCTAATTTGAACACATTTTAAACTCACATTGAACAGACACTCATTTTATTATTATTATAAATATATCATTTATGAGATGCTTATTTTCAAGTAAAGGTGTTTACATTTAAGTGAATAGATACAAACTTTCAAGTGCATTGCTGTTTATGATCAAAGGATCATATATTCAAGCAGACTTTTCATTGGTTGACTATTAAAGCTGATTAGAACAGCTTTGAATGGCTTTTTAATTCAAGTAGGCTTATTTGCAGTTTTTGGTCACAGAGAGGTTTTTTTGTTATTGTTCTATGTCATCAAATCAGCTTCAACTTATAGTAACTCTAAAAATGAGAGGCCTCCAAAATATTATGTAATCAACAGCTCTGCTTGTTGTTGTTGATATTAGCTGCCTTTGAGTCGACTTTGACTCATGGCAACCCTGTGGATGAGACATCTTCATGACCCCCTATCCTCAACCTCTCTGCTCATGCTCCAAGAGGCTGCTGGATGGAGTCATGGCAGTTAAGGTGATGTCAAAGTGCATTATTTCTACTGTGTGCAGATATAGTGACTTAATGGTTAAGATGCCAATTCTGAAGATCAGAAGATCGGAAGGTTGACAGGTTGAGATTCGAGTGATGCATGATGGGATGAGCTCTGCCAACCTAGCAGTTTGAAAGCATGCAAATGCAAGTAGATAGATAGGTACCACTTCTCAGTAGGAAGGTAACAGCGTTTGGTACAGTCATGCTGGCCACATGACCACCAGAGCAGTCCTCGGAGAATGCTGCCTCTTCGGCTTAGAAACGGAGATGAGCACTGCCCCTTAGACATTCATGTCAAGGGACTACCTTTACCCTTTGCCTTTAGAAGGGGCAGCATGGCACAGAAGGAGATGACTGGGGGACCCTGGGCTACTTGAATAAATTTATATTGTTACTGTTGTTAACTGCCTTCGAGTTGATCCCAACTCTGTGGATGAGGCACCTCCAAGATTTGCTGTCCTCCATTACACTGCTCAAGTCCTGTAAATTTTGCTTGTGACCTCCCTGGTTCAGCTTAGCCATCTGGTATGCTGTCTTCATTTCTGTCTACTGCCCTCTACCTTTCCCAGCATTGATACACTGGAATTTGTCTAAGTGTCAATTGATGAAGCTTCCATAACAACAACAACTACAACTACTACTGCTATGACTTCTTCTTCTTCTTCTTCTTCTTCTTCTTCTTCTTCTTCATTGTCAAGCATCTGTAATGTGGTTTCTTTCTTTTCCTACTGCCTTCCACTTTATTCAGCATCATCATCTTTTCTAGTGAGTCATGTTGCCCCATAATATGTGGAAAGTTCAATAGCCTTCATTTAGTCATCTTGACTTCTACTGAGAGTTCGCCCTCAGTTTTCTCTGAAACCAATCATTTATCTTTTTAGCAGTCCATGGTGTCCACACAACTCTTCTCTTCTAGCACATTTCAAACGAGCAGATTTTTTTCCTCTCAGCTTTCTTCACTGGCCAGCTTTCACAACCACAAATAGAAACTTGAATTAGTTGGAAATAGCAATTGGGTTTTAGCCTGTACATATTAATTTATGTGTCTGTCCATTTTTGTCTATATTTAAAGTTTTTTTTCAGAATAAAATTCTTTGAAAAAAAACAATTCAAGAAATTTTGAAGATGATTTGTGAGCTGTATTTTTAATAATATATTTTTACACTATAGCATGAGAACATCCTTCTCATCATGAGTCCTTATATTATTTTGCAGGGCCTGTGGCATGTAAATAGAGTTACATTGGAAACAACCTGTTTTATCCAATTACGTTTACTTTTGCTCTGTACATAGCCACTATGGTTATTCTGGCAGGCTAAACAGTGGTTTATCTGTCATCTTAGGTTGCTTACCCTTATCGGAGCCAGTAATCTGCTGAATCGGATGTATGGTAAACACATTAGTGTAATTGATTTATTTATTTTAAAGACTCCTGATTCCTGAGTTAACACATTTTTGCTGCAGAAGAGAGGTCAAGTAACTAGAAGGCAAGAACCAAGAGCTTGTTCTGGACCTGGAACAAAGGAAACAAGTCCTCAGTTTACTAGAAATCTCCATTAGCAACATTGCTTCTTATTTCTCAGAGATGAGATTAAGAGGATTCCATCAGCAGTTTGATGCCTTAGATAAAACACTTTGAGAATGCTGTATACACATGTGCCTATATGCACACAGTGGAAATTCCCCTCCTTATTCTTCATACTTGTCCAGTTGCTTTCATATGTTAGTGATGCCTTATCATTGAAATTCATTTTGAATTAAACACCCCTGAGATGTAGTGGTTTGAATGTTGGAGTACAACTCTTGAGACCAAGGTTCAGTTCTGAGCTTGGCCATGAAACCCATTCTGTGACCCATTCTTGGCCAAGTCACACACTCTCAACCTCGTGGAAAGGCAATGGCAAACCTCCTCTGAACAAATCTTGCCAACAAAAACCTATGATAGGGTCGCCATAAGTCTGAAACAACTTGAAGGCAAACAACAACAACAACAGCTGTAAATGCTATGAGGAAATCAATCTCAGTAACAGAACATGCTTTGTGTGCAAAAATTCCCAGGCCTAGTTCCTGGCATCTTTGAAGGAACAGGCAGAGAAGAACTCTTCCTTCAGAGGTGTAATGATCTAAGGCACCTTCTTGGCCTCTTAAACCTCTAGAAACCTCCATTTTTTGGCATCTTCTGGCCAAAAGTAATTGATGAATGAAGTCCACAACCCTACCTCTGTCTTCATTTGGATCCTATTAGATAATAGATTGAATCTGGTGACTGTGATAAAACATGTTGATTTGCATAATGTACACTTCACCTTCCCAGGATACTGTCATGAACATTAAAGAGGTCATTGTGAAGTAACATACCGTACATATTTGACTATAAGTTGACCTCATGTGTAAGTCAACGGTAGGTTTTGGGGCCAAAATTATGGATTTTGATATGACCTGTGGATATGTTGTGGGGTGCATGTAACAAAGAACTTAAAGGATGAAACAAAGGAAAACAATGCCAAAGGATTTACAAAATCCCATCAGGCATAGCTGTTTGTGCTCACACTAAAGGCTGTATGGATGAGAGAGTAGAGGACAGTCAGTGCTTCCAGGACAGATTGCACTCTTGTCTTTCACCAGGGGATAGTTCCTTTTTAAAATAAGAGTTAAAGTATAGTAGTTTCATTGACCTATGGATAAGTCGACTCAGTTTTTTGGGTCAAAATTTTAACTAAATTTTCTAGACTTAAACATGAGTATATACCGTAATTTAAAGGGAGAATTTAATGGGCATGGGAATCATGCATTCTACCAGATGCTGTTGACAAGGAATGTTTTTCAGGGGATCCAGCATGGTGTAGACCAGGCCTTGAATTTCTCTTAACTATGGAAACCTACAGTGTAACTTTGGGCAAGTTACATTCTCTCAGACTCAGAGAGAAAGGCTGTGGTAGACCCTCTCTGAACAAATCTTACCAAGAAAACACTTTGAAAGGTTTATCTTAGGTCGCTGTAAGTCAGAAATGTCTTGAAAGCTTACAACAATAGATTTACACCATGAAACAAAATCCCCTATGTTATTACACAGAAAATATTTTTCATCTCAGAGTTTTTGATTCTGTGGGTGGTGATGAGTGCTTAAGTTAGTTCTTGAGGTTTGAAACTTGGATTATATAACAGGTATGTATTGAGAGCATATATTGGGAAAGTGTTTATGATTTGACTTACTCCACACAGGGTGCTATTCCTTTCCAAGGACATCCAAGTTTATTTTTTATTTCCAAGCTCTTCAGGAAATTAAAGAATCCTAAGCAACAATGTGGTTTAGGCACCTCATAAAGATAAAAGGGGTTATCATGACATCATCTCTTTTTTTGACATGGTCATTTGTAACATGAAACGGCATGTTGAAGCATGAGGTTCTTGATCATTATTTATCACAGCTGGCATCTTAATGAAGAAATCTTGTGCCAGCTCCAGCTCCAGCCACTTTCAAATTAATATTTTACACAATGATAATTTCACCTTCTCTTGAGGACAATATACCAGACTGTTTTTCTTGTGAGGCATCAACTTTTCTGGGAACCCACACCTCTTTCATGGTACATCCATGTTGCTAGAGGCGGGATAGATAACATGTGGTCTTCTAGATGTTTTTCAACTGCTCTTCCCATTAACATTAACCAGAGGTGTAGTCCAACAGCGTCTGAAGGACCACAAGTTGCTCCATCTCTTCCTTCAGAGGTAAGAGGGCAGCACTTATGGCAACTGTGGTTGAACGACATCTGGAAGGCCACACTGTCCCTGCCTCTGTTTCATAATAACTTGTAGTGTGTGAAAAGAGGGAGACCATTGAAGGAATGCAACATTCATTCATTCATTCATTCAGAGTATTTATACCCTGCTCTTCTGCATGCTGCAGTATAGGTACGGAGACCAGTGCTAGAAAAAACACACTTTTTAAATTAAAAAACACATACTCCAGGGTTTAGACAGTGGTGGGTGTTTTTTATTGTTGTAGTACTGTGCAGAACTACTCCAATATAGGACTAAGATCCTGTGCAGACTGGCCATTAAGGCCAGCCTGAGGTGGAATCGGGGTGTTGCATCCATATGACACATGACCTGCCTCCGTCCCCAGGATGCCATGATGCTGCGTGCCACACCACACGATGCACAGCATCATGGTGCTCCTCTGGCGCTGTGTCTGCATGATACAGTGCTGAAGGAGCACTGTATAGCCACAGCGCCATGGCTATCATGCCCTTTCCAGGGCACAAAAAGAAGTCACTTTTTGCAACTCCTTTTCATGCCCTGGAAAGGCCGCATCAGGGCCATGGTGTGTGGTTGCCACAACCCTGATCTGGCTGTCAAAGGGACTGATGGAGGCTGGATGTTTGCACAGTCCCTAAACCAGAAAATTAAGTCACCAAATCCAGTTCAGATGTTATAGCCACTAGCTTAAATAATAATTATTATTCTTTTTAAAAAGTGTGCTTTTAAAGCCAGTTGTTTTGGTTAACTTATGTTAATTGAAGGATTTGTTTTTAAATGGCATTTCTTGCACTATAAAATCAAGTGATTAAAAAGAGGCAACTGACACTGGATATTTGTCTAAGAATGAACAACTGCCAATATTCCATCCGGTGCAGCTCGGGAATTCATGGATACCATGACGGCCATGGGCCTGTCCCAGCTGATTTCGGGTCCAACGCATTTTGTGGGAAATACACTTGATATGGTCTTCTGTTCGGATGCAGAAAATCCGTGGGCGGAAATATCCAATATTTCCCCCCTGTCATGGACGGATCACTTCCTGGTGGAGGCAAAAATCAAGGTCTCTACCCAGATCTCCCCCGGGGGTGGTGGACCCATTAAGATGGTCCACCCTCGAAGGCTGATGGAACCCAAAAGGTTCCAGGAAGCCTTAGAGGGATACATGGTTGGAAGTGACGGCGATTCTGTTGATGCCCTGACTGGTATCTGGAATACCGGTCTCTCTAGGGCTATACACAGTATCGCTCCCAAGCGCCCTCTCAGGCCCGCTTCCAAACGTAAGCCTTGGTATACAGAAGATCTCCGGGCAAGGAAGCGGGTTCTGCGACGGCTAGAGCACCGCTGGCGGAAACACCTTTGCTTAGACGACAAGGCTCTCCTAGACCAACTGTTAGAGGACTATGGAGAGGCGATACGAGCAGCTAAGAACTCGTTCTATGGTGCTCGTGTCGCGTCCGCAGAGTCGCGTCCAGCAGAGTTGTTCAGGGTAGTCAGGGAGCTAACTCAGCTCCCTCCTGCCCCGAACCAGATCCTTGAACCTTCTAAGGCCTGCTGTGACCATTTTAACAACTTCTTCGCAGATAAAACCTCTCAGATAAGCGAAGGTCTTAATGCCGGCATTAGGGCAGAACCTAGGATAGAGGCATCCAGAGCCTCCGTGGACTCTATTAAACTGGATCAGTTTGAGTTGGTAAGTACCGATGATGTGGACAAGATCCTCGGAAGTGTTTGGAAGACAACCTGCTCTCTCGATCCCTGTCCCATGTGGCTAGCGGCTCAGGGGGGATCGGCAGTAATGCTTCTGTTACGCCGGATTATTAATACATCTTTCAGGGAAGGGCAATTTCCATCCGATCTGAAATTGGCCATTGTAAAACCTTTATTAAAAAAGCCCTCCCTCGACCCCCTGGTACATAACAATTATCGGCCAGTCTCGCTGCTAACATTTTTAGGGAAGGTGATCGAGAGGGCGGTTGCAGGCGGTCTTGGATGAAACGGATTATCTGGACCCATTTCAAACTGGCTTTCGGGTGGGCTACGGGGTTGAGACGGCCATGGTCGCCTTGGTCGATGATCTCCGTCTGGGCATCGACAGGGGAAGCGTGTCCCTGTTGGTGCTCTTGGACATCTCAGCGGCTTTCGATACCATAGATCATGGTATCCTTTTGGAGAGCCTGGCAGAGGTGGGAATCGGGGGCACTGCGCTCCAGTGGTTCCGGTCCTACCTCTCTGGGAGGTTCCAGATGGTGCAGCTGGGAGACGAATGCTCCGATAAGAGGGCCCTCACAACTGGGGTCCCTCAAGGAGCCATTCTGTCTCCCATGCTATTTAACATTTACATGAAACCGCTGGGAGAGATCATCCGGAGACATGAGGCGCAGGGTTATCAGTACGCTGATGACACCCAAATAGTCTTCTCTATGTCTCCGACTGATGCAGTGACCGAGGATGGCGTCTCTCCTCTCGTGGCCTGTCTGGAGTCAGTAATGGGCTGGATGAGGGAAAACGACTCAGTCTGAATCCAGAGAAAACGGAGGTACTTGTGATAGGTTCCCCTGGTCCAGGAATGGCGGTGGTTCCACCTGTCCTGAATGGGATCACGCTTCCTGTGAAGGACTCCATGCGCAGTCTGGGGGTCCTTCTTGATTTGTCGCTTCACCTGACATCTCAGGTGAATGCGGCGGTCAAGAACGCCTGTTATCAGCTTCGGCTCATTCGCCAGCTGCGCCCATACCTGGCCCAGAGGGACCTTGAAACGGTGGTACATGCTCTGGTAACCTCTAGATTGGATTTCTGCAACGCGCTCTACATGGGGCAACCCTTGTATCACACCCGGAAGCTACAATTGGTACAAAATATGGCAGCCAGGCTCGTCACTGGTATTTCCAGGACCAGCCATATTACACCTGTGCTTAAGGATTTGCACTGGCTGCCTATTCGCTTCCGGGCACAGTACAAGGTGTTGGTGATCACCTATAAAGCCCTATATGGCTTGGGCCCAGGATACCTGAAGGACCGCCTCTCCCCATACTGTCCGCTCCGCACCCTCAGAACTTCTGGGCAGCAATTACTTAGGGTTCCAGGGGCTAAACTCTCCTCGACAACGAGGAGGGCATTTTCCATCGCTGCCCCGACCCTTTGGAACACGCTGCCCACTGAGCTCCGCTCGGCCACCTCCCTGGCCCAATTCAGAAGGGATCTAAAAACCCTTCTATTTCGTATCGCATTCCCCGAATGAGGCTCCAGCTGACCTCTCTCCCTCCATCGACGGCAAGATGGATGGCTGATTGGGGTTTTATAGTGTTTTAATTGGTGTTGTGTATTTATTTTATGTGTATTAATTTCCTCTTGTATGTATTTGGTTATTGATATGTTCACCGCCCTGATCTATGGAAGGGCGGTATACAAATAAAACTTTTATTATTATTTATTATTAATAAACTGTTAAAGTCAAAATGTTTAAATTCAAAGAGCCATTGTTGGTTCAATAAGAGGGCTGGAAAACAGTAATAACAGCCAGACATTTAAAAGAACCCTTAATAATCATTTTTTGAAACAAATGGAGTGTTTTTTAAAAATAGTAATTTGGTTTAAACCAAGGTGGTTTAAACCAGCCAAGCATGGCTGTATTCACGCTGCGGAAATGATCCAGTTTGACACCACTTTAACTGCAACTGCTCAGTGCTATGGAATTCTGGGAACTGTAGTTTTGTGAGATATTTAGTTCTTTCTGTCAGAGAGCTCTGGTACCACAACAAACTACAAATTCCAGAATTCCACAACACTGAGCCATGGCAGGTAAAGTGGTGTCAAAACTGGATTATTTCTGCAGTGTGGATTTATCCCTTGGCAGGGATATTTCCACTTCTGGACTTCCTGTTGGTGAATCCTGACTTTACTACTCACAGTAGTACAAAAGTTAGTTTAATGCCTCTCCTACTGCAACTATGGTCCCAAGTAAGGTTGCCATAACCCGGCTGCAACCGGGATTTTCCCGGTTTTGGCGGCACCGTCCCCCTCCCGTCCCAGGTGACGCCAAAAACTGGGACAACCCTGGTTGCAGCTGGGTTGCTGCGGCCCGTGGGGCCTCGCTGCCCTCCTCCTCCTCCACTGTGCATGGCTGCGCAGAGGAGTCGAAGGAAGAGGAGGGCAGCAAGGCCTGGGGTGGAGGAGGTGAAGGTAGAGGCGGCGCCTCCCTGCGCAGCCATGCCACCCACCTCCTCCTCCTCCGCCCCCTCTGCCCCAGGCCGTGCGGCCGCATGGAGGTGGAGACGGCGCCTCCTGCGCTCCTCCCCGCGCCACCCACCTCCTCCTCCTCTGCCCCCTCTGCCCCAGGCCGCGTGGCCGCGTGGAGGAGGCGGAGGTGGAGGCAGTGCAACCGCACCATCCTCCCCACCTCCTGCGCGTGACCGCGCCACCCACCTCCACCCCCTCCATGCGGAGGAAAAGGAGGAAGGGGGAGGAGAAGAAGGAGGAGGAGGAGGTGAGTGAGTGAGTGAGTGAGTGGTCAGAGGCCTCAGGGTGTTTTTATTTTTGGGGGGTGCTTTTAATGCTAACAAGTCTCCCTTGTTTTGACAGTGATAGTGTGGTGGTGGTGGTGATGATGATGATTATGATGATATGAGTCAGCTTGAGAGGCATGCAGGCACTGTTTCAGAAGCCGAGAGAGTGTCACCTTCCAAAGTGTGTTTTGGGTGCTTTTAATGCTAACAAGTTTCCCTTGTTTTGACAGTGATAGTGTGATGATGATGATGATGATGATGATGATGATGATATGAGTCAGCTTGAGAGGCATGCACGCACTGTCTCTGAAGCCAAGAGAGTGTGACTTTCCAAAGTGCCTTTTCTGTGTGTTTTTTGTTCTTTAATGGTGATATTGATATCAGCAAGCCTCTGAGGCATGGTCAATGTAAATTGCTGTGATTTTTACAAACTCATGCGCAGTGAAGAAAAACCAAAGTCCCTTGGTGCAAGAACTGTGAAACCACCTTGACATGTTCAATACGCATAGCCATGTTAAACCATGCTAAGTGTTAAACCCAAGGGGTTTGGTTATGGAATAAGCCTCTGATGCAAGAGGCCATGTTAAGTAAAGCCATGTTCAATGCCCAGATGTGCTGTTGTGTGTGTTTTGGAATGCAGGTTGGGAGTGTTTGGCCAGAAAGGGAAGTACATTTCTGCCATCTGTCTAGAAATGATGCCCAAATGTCCTCCATTTTGATCCTGCCTAAGAAACATGCATTTATATTAACATTTTTTAAAAAGCACCAAATTTTTTTGCATGTCCTCCATTTTTAGAAAAATGTGTCCTACATTTGAAAATGTTATCCTACATTTGCCCTACATTTGTCCTGGTTTGGAGGTCCTGACTTATGGCAACCCTAGTCCCAAGGGAAGTGCTTCACACTTTCTGCCATCTGACTGAATTGCAGCCAGCCATTCAATCCTATACACCATAAACACACACACACACACACACACACACACACACACACACACTTGGAGGACACCTATGAGGACTGCATTCATCCCTTCAAAACTGAGGGTCCGATTTTCCTTCTTTCTCTGTTCAACATATGCACCAAGAAGACAAGGCTCAAGATTTGTTCCTTGTCCTTCTAGAGATGTTTAGTAAGGGGGGAGGACAACGGACAAGAAAAGGTTGAATTATATTAAAGGAAAAGTATTCTGAATCAACAAAGAATTAAGGAGACGCAATGTTATTAAATTCTTAGGAATTTCAAGGAAAAACATATTAAGCATTACAAAAATATGCTAATCCTATCATTGATTAATTAGCACTTTCTGCTAATAACAATAAGAATCTGAATTGGAAGGTAAAAATTCACCCTGAATAGCTTTTACATGATGCTTACTTGGCAATATTCTACCATGGCTGCTCTTTTATGATAGCCAATATTCATCTACTGTCCTCCTTTGCTTTTGTTTTGTGCTGTTGTAGGATGTTGCTAGGTAAATTTTTCAAAAGCTGCTTTAATGATAAGATAGGTTTGCTTTGGTGCCAGATTGGCTTGAATGAATGCAGACATCTGGACTGGCACAATGTCATTAAATAAATTGCTGTTTTCATTTCACTACACCTCTCTTATTGAACCCCAAACTAGAAATGTTTCCACTTTATTGGCCATGCCTCAGGAAGGCTATGTTCAGCAACGGCTTCTTCTTCCTGTCTCTGGGAGATATCACACATCATTTCCATGTAGGAAACTCACACAAATATGGGGTTTTGTCAAGAGATGTGATAAAAGGGACAGACTGATGTTTCTCCCCTGCATCATATTCACACTTACCCACACAGACTCTTGAGCATTAAATAACATTTAAGGGAACCTTATATAGTGGCTTGGAAGTTTTTATCTCATGGATTCATCCACTGCCACCCTTGTGAATTAATTGATTCAAATAGTCAGCTGAATGCCAGCATTGTTAATTGATTTAGCATTGTCCCACAGACCTCAGTGAGAACTACTGGGAACATGATACCAGTTCATAATTGAGTTGATCTATTAAACTTTTACAATAGATTGCAGAAAGGCCATCTGGTCCATGGACTTTGTTTAGTAACATTTGCTTGGACCAATTCTGCCATTGTTATAGGTACAGTCAGTCTTGCTCTTTGTTCATCTGTAATCTTTGGAAGATTTTGATCATAGATGATTGTCTGTTTTGTCCCTTGACACTTTCTGTTCTTTAAATAGTGATGAATAACATTTACAAAAAGAAAGAAAGAAAAGATTAGCTGGGGAGTTATAAAATGTCACTCTATCTATGAAAATGTATTTTTAAAAATGTTGGTGTGTGTGTGTGTGTGTGTGTGTGTGTGTGTGTGTGTGTGTGTGTGGTATATTTTCTAGAATGTCCTTATCACAAATGAATCAATCAATATAAAAGTTAATTGACAAATATTCTCGTGCTTTCTCACAGTCTGATGGTTTCCCACCTCAGATTGTGGGAAAGCAGGAGAATACTGTATATATGGATTACTGTTTATATTGATTGATTAATTTGTGATAAAGAAGTTGTAGAAAATATTCCAGCCACTGATGAAGACTGGTTGTCAAAACGCCTTTGGCTACAAATAGTGGTGAACTGTCATTGACAGAAACCAGCTAACTTCATCCTTGTTTATCAAATAGTTCACTACAGTCGTTCATCTCCTGAAGGATCCTTAATACCATTTGAGATGGAATTCATCTCAATGATTTTCCTTCAAAAAGACTTTTGCATTTCTAGAGACTGCCCACATGACTTTATTTCTTTCTATTGTATACATTATGTATTGTTCTATTTGTTTGTTTGTTTATATTATATGGTATATTTGAAAGTTTTTTTAAACATACACAAACACATATAAACAATTTTTTAAAATAAATTTTCAGCAAGAGTGACACTTTATAACTCCTAATTTTAGTTGTTCTTTTCCTTAGTTAATTCCCTCCCTTTTTAATTTTAATATTTACAAAAATCCTTTATGGTTTTTCTACATGTAACAATCTTGTTGCCCTTCTGAACTTTACATATCATTTTCTTTTCCCTCTCTTTCCTCAATTTATAATGCAGCCATAAACAAGCCTGGCTTATTGGCATTTTAAAAATATTTCTCTTTTGTAGATCTTATTTTGCTTTCAATCTAATAAACTTTATGAGGTCTTTAAACAGAGGCTGGATGGCCATCTGTCGAGGATGCTTTGATTATGATTTCCTACATGGCAGACTGGGGTTGGACTGGATGGCTCTTACGGTCTCTTCCAACTCTATGATTCTATGTTTCTATGATTCTATTATCATTGACAATTGCTTTTGCAACAATTTAATTAACTTACCAACCTTCTTACTGGACCAACAATGACTCTTTGAATTTAAACATTTTGACTTAAACAGTTTATTGGCAGTTGTTCATTGTTAGAACAGCGTCAGTTGCCTCTTTTTAACCACTTTATTTTATAGTGCAAGAAATGCCATCCAGAAACAAATCCTTCAATCAACATAAGTTCAACCAAAAGCTTTTGTTAAAAGGTGCTTTTTGGGGGCTTATTCTCATTATAAGATATTTCTTCCATTATTTTCTGTATTTTCTCTAACCTCAATTTCTTTAAAGTTGCATTCTGTTGTATAAAATATCCTTTCATGAAAGCTTTACTTACATCCCAGAAAACTCTCATATCAGTGCCTTTATTCAAACTGTCTTCAAAAAGGTCTCTTATAGCTTTCCTGGCCTTATTCAGTACTTTCTCATCCTGTAATAAAGTCTCATCTAATCTCCAGTTGTAAGATCTTTTATTAGTTAATAAGAAAACCATCTGTAGAGACTTATGATCTGAAAAAGTCTTTGATAATACATCAATAGTTTTAATTTTGTGCCATAAAGTCTTTGATATAAAAGACATATCAATTCTAGAAAAAGATATGAGTCTCTCAGAAAAAAAGATATAGTCATGAGTACCTCCATGTTTGAGTATCCATGTAGCTTGAAGTTCCAAATTGTGCAATAAATTTAATACAATGCCCTCATTTTCCCCACATATTAGTTTGTAAACGTCTATCAATCTTTGGGTTGATAACTCCAATCCACTTGCCACAAAAAATAATAATCAGTTTTCATATGAGAAATCCAATATTCTGTTCATTAACTATCAGAAGTTGCATAGACTACTTGACTGTCATAAAATATTGGGTAATAGATGTGATGGGTTATACTGTAGAAATGGGATTGTCATGATCTCAAATGCTGGTGCTGAGATAATGTTGGAAGGGAGGAAATCATGAACCATGCTTGTTCAATGTCACTTCTGTGAAATAATGTGGTTGTAACAACAAAGAAGAGGGTGGTATGAGAAAGAGAGAAGAAGTGTGTTTATTTAACATAACAAATTAGAATTAAGCCTGATTGAACTTTGAAACTGTGGGCTGTTTAATTAGGCAATTCCTCTGAGTTTTAACTATTGAAGCCTGGATTTCTGAACTAAGGCGTGGGACAGACAGTCCCAATGTGCTGTGCCACCACTGATTCTAGGGTTAGGGACCGTGCACCAACCGCACAGCCCCTAACCCTAGCATGTGTGGGTGGTGTCCTGATGGGGCCACCATCTTTACGTAATGGACGCATAGCATCCACACGTCACAGTGCGTCAGTTACCTCATGAGTGCACCATTGGCACACTTGCAACGTAACCAGGGTGCTGGGAAAGGAACCTGGAAAAACTGGGTTCTTTTAACTCCAGAGGGATGTCACGTGATCTAGCGGCTATGGCATCCCTCCGGAGTTAAAACAGGCACCTGCAGACCGCCATTTTCAGGTGGTCTGTACTGCACTTAGATATCCTGCTAGACTTGACAGAATACCAGAAATATAAAAGTCTGTTTTTATTTTCAGATTTTAAAAAAAAGAATCATAGAGTTGGAAGAGACCTCAAGGGCCATCCAGTCCAACCCCCTGCCATGCAGGAACACAGAATCAAAGCATCTCCCACAGATGGTCATCCAGCCTCTGTTTATACATCTCCAAAGAAGGAGACTCACTGTTTCATTGTTCCAGCTCTTGAACAGCTCTTACTGTAAGGACGTTCTTCCTAATGATGAGGTGGAATATCTTTTACTGTAGTTTGAATTCATGGCTCCGGGTACCATTCTCTGGAGCTGCAGAAAACAAACTTGCTCCATCTTCAGTATGACATCGCATCAGTTATTTAAACATGGCTATCATGTTACCTCTTAACCTTCTCTTCTCTAGGCAAAACATACTCAGCTCCCTAAATCTCTCCTCACAGGGCATGGTTTCCAGGCCTATCACAGTTTTTGTTACCCTCCTCTGGACATGCTACCAAATTGTCAACATCCTTTTTGAATTGTGGTGCCTAGAACTGGACACAGTATTCCAGGTGACGTCTAATCAAAGCAGAATAGAGTGATACTATTCCTTCCCTTGATTTAGACACTATACTTCTATTGATGCAGCCTAGAATCACATTGGCTTTTTTAGCTGCAACATCACATTGTTGACTCATGTTGAACTTGTGGTCTACATTTTTATTCCATAGAGATAAATTTCTACACCTAAGTATCTGCCGTTTCATCTTCAAAAATCTTTTCTTCTATTAAAGATTGACATAAATTACATTCCTCTCTTCTTTTTCATAGATGAAGAACTTATTAAGTGTAAGTTATCTCCATATGATGGAAAGTTTCCTTGATAGTTCATAAAGTTGATGGCTAATGTAAGAAAGTTGAAAGTGCTGTTATTCCTCTATGGTGGCTGTGACACAGGGGCATGCAGTGGTCTCCCCAGTCCCTCTGCTTCATCTGCAATAGGGCAACAACTTGAGTTGTCATGATCACTAGAAGCTGAATTCAGACTCTTGTAGGTCCTCATCTGAGCTTCTCATACCAGAGAAGCAATTTCTGTTGGTTTAAAATCCCCAAACTGACAATCATCATGTCCAGTTTCAGTCTCATTGGACAAGCTCTAAGGGTTTTGACCACACCACCATATCAACCGCAAAAACCATTCTCCCCCTTTTATTTTTGTTTTCACTACAATCAGAATTGGGGGAGTTGAACTCTACTGTGTATTCATTGTATGTTTCCCTTTCCCACCTCTTCCTTACCCTCTGATACCTTTATCTTTGATTGTATATTATTTTGATTGTAAATTAGATTGTTTGTGTTAAAAATAATTTTAAAAATCTCAAAAAAGAGAAAATACCCATGCAACTCACTCACTGCAAGGTTTTTTTTTAAATCTTAGTACATGAGAATTAAACTATATTTGACATGTTAATCATTTTATTATATGACTATGCTTCTTGCTTAGCAGAATCACTATTGAGGGTTTCCACTGTAGTACATAATTTACTTTGAAAGAACCCATTGTGCTTAACCCATAATGGCAGCAGGAATTAACTGGACATTTCTTTGACCAGAAATATGGTCAAAATAATAAATGAAT
Organism: Sceloporus undulatus; assembly: GCF_019175285.1. Taxonomy (NCBI): domain Eukaryota; kingdom Metazoa; phylum Chordata; class Lepidosauria; order Squamata; family Phrynosomatidae; genus Sceloporus; species Sceloporus undulatus. Next base: position 17,158,301 of record NC_056525.1, on the reverse strand, counting down.
AAATAAATACATGAAATAGCAAACAGCTTGAGAACCCCCCCCCCACATATGCTATTACATTTTTGAAATGTAATGTAATTATATTAATGCAAATAAAATAAAATGTAGCAATGCATTTCATGCAGAGGCTTACAAAGGATTCTATGAAAGATCTACTTGCAATCTTAACAGCAGTAACAAAATCGGAATTTACCCACCTTTGACAAGATCTAAAATGATTCATCACAGCTTCTAATTGAATACAATCAAAACAGACACAATGAAAAATGGATTCAGAAGACAGATTTATAAGTGCAAGGTTTAATTAGTTGTCATACATCAAAGATTCATCCACCACCAGACCTTCAAAGCACGAACTTCAAAGTACAAAAATTCTATCACAAACTCATCTGACATGCAGGTGGTTTAATGTTTTGTCAAACTGTTGCAGTTGTTGTGTGTTCTCAAGTCATTTCTAATTTCTGGTGATTCCAAGGCAAACTATCACAGAGTTTTCTTGGCATGATTTGTTAAGAGTGGATTTGTCTTTGCCTTCCTCTGAGGCTGAAAGAATGTGACTTGCCCAAGGCCACGAAGAGGGTTTTCACAGCAGAGCAAGGATTCAGACTCTGGTCTCCAGAGTCATAGTCCAATATTCAAAATATTACACCATCCTGGCTTGTTGTCAGATTACTCAAGAACTCAGAAAAGATATTACCTGCAAAGCATTGACAAACAATGATAAATGACTATGTTACTTATATCTGTGATGGTTTTATTTCATTTGTACATGCTTTTCTTTCTTTGTAATAATAATTCAAAAAACAATTACTGAGGAATCTTTCTCTGGGGCAGTACAGAGAGGAGGCTCCGTGCTGCCCATCTTTGCTCCGTGTCTGTGCTGCAGCATCCAGATGCTGCAGCACAGACACGCTGTCTAAAAGAAGCTGCTCTAGGTGGCTCCTTATTTGCATCATCATAAGGGATGCAACACAGCCCTTTGATGTTCTTCCGCCCAGAGCTGTTTGGGTGCTCGGGCGCCCTTACGTCATGAGGCTGCGCCCAGTGTGGATGGGGCTGCAACCTCGTGATGTAATGGTGCTGATAGTAGGGCTCGGTGCATATGGATGCTGAGCACCATTGAGCCCTACTATCGGCGCAAATGGCCCATCTGTATTGGGTCTCTGTGTAGTTGCAGTATAAGCCACACTATCTCCATTTACAAGATTGGGAGGCATTCATTTCTACCAATTTGTGCACAGCTAATTAACACCAAATGTAGTCCTGTACTAACCATTTCTGTTTATCCATAGTTCACATGGGATTGTGCTCAAAAAAAGGAAAGAAGATGGAGGTCCTTATCACAAATGAAAACATCTGTTTGGCCATTTCAGTGGTAGCCTCCATCAGTGAAAACAGCAGGTAGTTACACTAATAGTGAAAAAAATGGCAGAACAGTACAGTTGCATAAATACAAATACTTGATAAATAAAGGTATTTTTAATGCCAAAAAATATCGTCAGTTGAATGGAATAATGACTGATTTTATCATGCAAATATGTATGTAATCTTACTTCAGATTTACTCATAAGAAATATACTGTTATCGCAAATAGCAAAACAATTATTGGATTGCCTGACATTGTTTTTCCATTACACTCCCTCAGTCCATACCCCATGCCTCCTAGTAATCAATTCATGTTGCTAATATATTATGGAAGCAAAAAGGCATCTCCAGGTGTTCAGGTAAGAGTATTGTGCCAATGGCACTCCCACAGCATTCTGTTCCCAACCTGTGGAATAGAGCTGCCCAACTATGCCTGGCTTTTTAGATAAAACTGGTATTTGAAGCAAAAGCAAAGTTGTACTGCCTGTTCCTGAACTTAGTAGGACCTGAGTATCTCAAAGATTATAATTCTCATCATATCAAAAGAGGCAGAGAAAGTCTTTGACAGTACCAGTTGATAGAAGTGAAATATTGGTTCAAAAGTACAGAGATGTGCTGATGCATAAACTATTTTATCCAAAAGTGTGAAGAAACACAGCACTTCTTTTCTGTGGCCTATATTCAACTGTTTGGGCCCCTACTCAATGCACAGTTTTAGCTCTGTGATTCCACTTGAACTGCCATGGCTGCAACCTGAGGAGTCCTGAGCTTTATAGTTCAGTGAGTCACTAAGAGTTCACTGGCTGCAAATTCGAAATATCCTTTCCCATAGACTGCAAATCCCAGAATTCCATGGGGTGGAACCATGGCAGGTCATGCACAATTATGGTGCTAGAATGGGGTGGTGTGAAAGGGCTCTTAGGCTGCTGCCACATTGCAAAATCAACGTCGTTTGACACTGCTTTAACTGCTTTAACTCCATCCTATGAAATCCTGGGATTTACAGTTTGTTGTGGCACCAGAGCTCTCTGACAGAGAAAGCTAAATATCTCTCAATACTACAATCTCAGAATTCCATTGCATTGAGCCAAGGCAGTTAAAGTGGTGTCAAACTAGATTAACTCTGCAGGAATAAAATGCAGCCTTATTCTCACCTGGAGTAGAGTTAGTGGGCTCTTGCTAAGTCAGTATTTATTTACGTTCTACTGATTCAATGTGTCCATTTTATTTGAGATTAACAACTGGATTTAGACCATACTTACCAATGATTAGGGCCACAATCCATTATTAGAATCTCTGTTGTAATATAATTTTGCCAATAGCACAGCCATCTAATTCACAGCAAACTTAGTGGTGCATATGAGCATTATTTTATAATGGAAAAGCTCTTGCTGCTAGAAATGTGCGGTGTACCAGTGTTTTTGGAAAACTTTGGTGAGAACACTGATCATAAAGGAAATCTCTATGAGGGTATAAGTATGCTAGAAACAAACCAGTTGCGGAAAGGTAGGGCAGTCTTAATGCTCTTGTTTCATCTAAAGTTGCCATAGGGCATTCAATCAGACAACATTTATCTATCATATTTATATGTCACTACAAGGCTACAACAGTTGGAGCATGTTTAAACACCTCTACGCTAATAATAGCTATCTCTAATGATTCAGATACCATGCCTTTTACCACTATTTCTTCAGTCTTGGGAACGTAATTCTTCTGCTTCCTGAATCCACTGAATTAAAAATGGCCAGTTTAATGGTACACCGTTTAGACTTCACTGTGTCAGAGTACACCTTAAACAAAAATTAGATGCCCAATATGTAACAATATAATACAGCAGAATACAGCATACATGGAGAATGTTAACCACAGAGTAAGAAACATTCTTTATGGGACACCTTTCCATCTGGAACTTCCCAAGCCTGGTAGTGGTCTACATTTTTATGAGGATGTGATGTCCTGTGGGTGTGACTGTAGTTCAATAACCATTTAGCTGAGCCTGTCCAATGAAACCACAGTTTTCTGTTTTAAGATGGCATGTTCCCAAGTAAATTAACCTATAATCCACAGGAACAGATATTGGAGAAATCAGCCACTCTCAGATCATATTTGCTAGCAGAAGCAGAAGTGTAATCCAGACAGGCTGAGATCCAAAGGGTCAAAAAATGAAAACTGAGAACAATTCAAGGTACACACTGAAATGCAGAGATTCCTAGAGCCAGACACATCAGACAAGGTCAAAAAGGAAGTGCTGGGACAGATTTTTGGCAACAACTGAATGGCCTTGGCTGAACTAATGTATAGACATCTGTAAATCAACTCAATTAGATCAGTGTTTTCCTTTTAAAGAACAAGTGGTTAAGACGCTGACTCTGTTGGCTGCAAGATCGGCAGGTTAGCAGTTCAAGGTCCAAGTGCTGCATGATGGAGTGAGCTCCCATCACTAGTCCCAGCTTCTGCTAACCTAGTAGTTCAAAAGCATGCAAATGCAAATAAAATAAACAGATATGACTTCGGTGGGAAGGTAAGCAGCTTTCTGTGTAGTCATGCTGACCACATGATTACAGAGTAGTCTCTGACAACGCTGGCTCTTTGGCTTAGTAACGGAGATGAGCACCACGCCTACGGTTGGACATGACTTGACAACCTTGTCAGCAGGGAATACCTTTATCTTACCTTTCCTTTTAAAGTGGAATCAGGTTATTTCCTTTTCCTTTGTAACTAGCATTTTAATCTACAATGCTCCACAGGATGAAGTGCCTCTATATTTTCCTCCTGCTCTTCAGAGCTGCTTTGGACGGTTTAGGCATTGCATTCACCATGGCAGGACTGACAACCCATGCTGGCCCAGACCAGAGCCTTTTATGTTGGCTTTCCTTTTGCCCTCTGCATCTGAAGAGGCCTCTTCTAGATAGGACATGACACAGATTTCCTATAACTTTGTGCAAGAATTACAGGTGGGAAAATCTATCAGTTTTGTTTTCTCTCACATTTGGATTACCCTCACCCCAAAATACCCAAGCCCCCCCCCCGCATCCTGTTTATAAAAATGTGGATTTTGTGTATTCTTAGTCAATTCTTTAAAAACAAACTAAAATGAAATTTTCACTTTCTGCACTGAGGGAACTCAATAGGTAGAACTCTGGTATGAAGAGGATCAGGTTCACCAGCATAGTAGATAGGTGTTAAAGATGAAGTCTCTCTGAGGAAATAGAAGAAACCCCAAATCAATAGTAAGATGGCTGAAAATACTGAGGTAGGATTAGTACTGTGGTTGTTAGTACATTTTAGTACATGTGTTCAAGTCATTTCTGACTTACAGTGACCCTCAGGCAAACCTATTACATGACTTTCTTGGGGAAAAATGTTCAGAGGGTGTTTTGCCTTTTCTTTCCTCTGAGACTGAGGGAGAATGACTTGCCCAAGGCCATCCAATGGGTTTCCACTCAAACTGCTACATCACACTGGCTCGTAAAGAGAATAGTAATGCAAAGCATACAAACAAATGCTAAATGGGACAGTAAACAAACAGTGTTGGAGTGACAACACGGACCTCTTTGTGCTGATAAGTTGCTTATCACACATGGTGAGTGAGTATTCAAGACCAGGTCTCCAGAGTCATAGTCCAACACTCAAACCTCTAAACCATGCTGTTTAAAGTATTTTTCCTGTTATTTCCTGACCTCACTGTGAATTCCAATGTCTCCACTGAATGGGGCCAACCAACCGACAGCCACACTTTGTAACATCTGCTTTCATGGTTTTCTGAAAAGCAGTACATATTTTTACCCCATACAGAGCAACTGGTAAAACCACCTCTGAATATTCCTTACTTAAGAAAAACCCTATGAAATTTATGGGGTTGCCATAAGTTGGCAGGTGATTGGAAGGGACAAGCATACACAGTTGTATTGCCTGAGTTCAAACAAACAAACAAACAAAAATCTCAAGATCCCAAGGATGTTCATCTATAAAACAAGTTTTACATGACAACAGGCTGAGAAATGGGACTTTATTTACAACTCCTCTGGTGAAAATGTTGTAGGGTGCTTACATCCATATTAGGTTATATAAATCATATAAACATAAATGATATAAAGTCATAACTCATATGATTCCAGAAGAGGAAAAGATTCCATCCTGGTGCATCAAGGTTAAATATGCTTGACTGTGCCTACTAAGGCAAGAAGAGAGATTAGATTTAATACCTTGTAACTGATGAAGTGCAGAACCCATCACCGTGTGAATCATAAATAATATTTTCTCAGAAAACGTAACAGCCAGGAATACACTGTCATAAATAAGGATAATAATGCTTCAGATGTATATACTCATCATATTTGGTTACCCCTTCCACCTGCTATCTTGAAAACAAATGTGTTTCACTACTCATTGCTTTCCTTAAACTAAGAATTGATAAATTAGCTGAATTGGGTTTCTTACTATTTCTTACTTCTCCAGTTTTCAGGTTTTTTTTTTTTTTCATTTTTACATTGAGTTCACTTGAACTCAACACATGCAGTTTTGCCTAGTATATACGTTTTTAAATTTGTTTTCCTAACATAATGGATTTTTGGAATTATATTTCCTTATATCCATGTTTCATGAGCCCTTTCCTCTAAAGCACATTTTATTATAAGTAGTTTTGATGGCTGTACTCAGCTGATACATTCATGCACAAATGCACATTTTAAAAGACTGATGGATTTTTGCTGTGTAAGGATTTTTGCTTATGTCTGCATTAAAATATAAACTGAACATGTTTTTCTCAGATCCCTCCTTGACACTCTGCTAACTCCTTGCAATGCAGGAATACACAACTAAAGCATCCCTGAATGATGCCCATCCAAACTCTGATTAAAGACCTTCATATGGTGAGACCACCACCATATGAACCAATCCATTACACTGTTGAACAACTCTTGCAGTAAAAAAATCTTTCTAATTCTATTGGTGGATTCTCTTTTGTTGCAATTTGAATCCATTGGTTTATGTAATAGAGTCTGGAGCTGTATAAAAACAAGATGGCTCCATCTTCTACAGGGAAACCTTTCAGATATTTAGTGATAGCTATCATGTCATTTTTCAGCTTTCTCTTCTTCAGGTTAAACATATCCAGCTTCTGAAGTTGTTCTTCCTAAAGTAGTATGGTATGGTGGCAGGAGGTGCTTCTTCGGGTACTTTTGGTCCCACATCCCTGAATTCCTGTTCAGAGAATAAAGGTAAGCACTGACAGATAGAACTGGTTGAGAAGTGAATAGGCAGACAATGCAATTCCTTCAAAAAAATTGAATAACAGAGGCAAGGAGAACTTCTGTTTCCCAAATTAGAAAAAATGGCTCCTATTTATATGTGGAGTTTAAGGCTTTCATGGCCAATGTCCTTAGTTTTCGGTACGTTTTCTGGGCTATGTGGCTGCCAAAGAGCCTGGAAAACCCTCAGAAAATTATAGCATATAATTATACATATATATTTTTTAAATATCCCCTGCCTCTAGAAGAACAAGAAAACTGGAAGTTCCAAGGGTTTACTCCTCTCATTTGTTCTGAGTAAAGGTATCAGAATGTAGTAATAGCATCTGGTTGTTCTAGTATAGCAATAAAGCCTGTCCATTATTTATGGGGCTACAAACTAAAGTTGATTTAGTGTGTGTGTGTGTGTGTGTGTGTATTTTATAGGGGAAATGCATATGACTTGCACTGTAATTGCTTAGACATTCTTCCAGCAATATGGTGGCAAACCCTATGCTTTTCATATTCTCTCCTCCATGTCTTTTAAGTGAAAGGACTAAGCACTTGCAAAGAATTGGGCAAAGAATTGGTGGAGACTCAAATGAGGCACATAAATAAATGATTTATAATGCACAATCAAAAGCTTATGAGAAATACAGCAACATATGCCTTCCATTGATTAGCAAAAGCAAAAGATAAGTTGATCCTAAATAAAGCATAAGAAAGAACAAAAGCCAGCAGGAGGATTTACCGCTTATAATAGATGCTGAACAGCAATTAAAAACAGTGGTGTTGCTAGGGTTGGTGTCTCCCCAATGCAGTAAACCTGCTGTCACTCCCAGGCTTGGAACTGTCAGGCCAATGGTCTCTTGGGATTAGATCAGTCTGGTATGGAAGAAAAAGGCTCCAGTCATCTTGCCACCAATGGCTCATGGACCAGGGCACGCAAAAGGAGACTATGTCCTGGGTTGTTCCAGTCTGCTTACACTGTCTCAGACTCAGGGGAAGGCAATGGCAAACCTCCTGTCTCTACAAATCTTGTCAAGAAAACCCCATGATAGGTTTGCCTTAGGGTCACCATAAGTTGGAAATGATTAGAAGGAACACAAGAACAACAATCCTGCCAAATCAGGGCAATTGGAGATTATGGTATAAAGTGTGGTAAGGTTGTTGTTTCCTCTTTCAGAACATCAGTAATTCTCTTTCTAAATAAAAAGCCTGGCCTGTTAATAAAATTGTTTCAAGGCAGTAATGTGAGATGTGTATGTGTATTGTGGATCTTCAATAATAATAATAAAATAATAAATTTTATTTGTATTTCCCGCCTCTCCCTGCGGATCAAGGCGGGATTACAACAGAGAATAAAACCAACAATTAAATACAAGATACAGTATTATCTAAAAATACAATCAATAGAACAAACAACAGGTTGTGTGTAGGCTACTTTGGGTCAGTCACACATACTCTGCCTCAGCCTAATCTATTTCATAGGGTTGGGAGAATAAAACTTAAGAGAGCTACATAATTTAGCCTCGCTGGAGGAAAGACAAGATCTAAATGTAACTAATAAACAGACCACCGTCTCCTGTAAGATGCTGTGATTGCTCTTTCATGCTGAGCTACCAAGGAAGTCAAAGGAGTTGTGTTTCAGAACATGCTATTGTTACATCATTTGTTTGTATCTGTGATGCTCTCTCTGTTGCAAAAAGTGTTCTCCCAGAGAGAGAGAGAGAGAGAGAGAGAGAGAGAGATGGTAGTTTTGTTTCCTTAGCAAGATCAGTCCATCCATAGGTTTCCTATGCACATGTCATCCAAGTAAATTAGAGAGTTGTCTGGGTATCAGGAAAGTCTGTTCAGTCTTTCCCTCCCTCCTTGGGTCTTCATGTGCTTGTGACACCAAGTGATTCTTCATCTCAGCATGTCTGGGGATTCCTTATGCTTATTGGTTGCCAGTGTCATTCCTGCTCTGCTGCAATGGCCTGCACGAGTGATAATCTTATTGTAGTGTCTATCTATCTGCCAAGTTGTTTTTATTTTTCTCCAATAAATCCTGAGAAAAGTTCAGGGAATATTTGTGGAGTGTGTGCGTGGGTGTGATGTGGTTGCATATGACTCACTCTTAGCTTGCACAGCACCCTTTTCAGTGGTTGTTGGTGCCATTGCCACAAGTGCTGTGGAAATATCTTTTTCTGTTAAACCATTTGCTGGAGTGGCAACTTTAAAAAGTGTTCCTTCCAGCCCCAAGGAACACCAACCAGCTGACTCCAAGCCTTCAGCCTGTCCAGAACCACCAAGGCAGAGAGATGGAGGGGCAGGGCAGGTTTTTGACAATGGACAGTGGGTGGCGGACGATCTTAGATATAATGTTCACCCCAAATGTCCCTCCTCTGCCTGCCTATTCTAAATTCTAAATTTAAAATGTTTCACTTGTTTATTTTAAATTTATTTATTTAGAACAATTAATTAATTTACATTGTAATATGATGATTATTTTCAGTTGAGGGATAAGGGATGGAATTTTAGTTTGTACATGTTAGGCATTGTTCATGTATTTGCTGTATTTGCCTATGTAAACTGTTTATTTTATGTATTTGTTTATTGAATTTGTAAACCACCTTGGAAAGGTGGCATATTATTATTATTATTATTATTATTATTATTATTATTATTAAAAAGTGTCTTCAAGTTCACCCTGAGTAGTGGCTAACTCCCATACCCCCAATTACCATAAAGTCACTGCACACATGCTCATGAGCACACCCTGCCCCCAAATATTCCCTGAAATTTTCTCAGGATTTGTTGGAGAAAAATAAAAACAATTGAGGTTGACTTTCAGCCCAAACAGAGATAGATAGACTTTCTCCCCTTCTAAATACAACACAGCATTCAGGATGTCTAACAACACTTAAAACTTGTTGTGAAATACCATAAAATTACACACAGTACAATAAAACATACATTCTCATACAAAAGAATGACAGGCCATCACTGTATCCTCATATTTATGAACTCCTCAGGTCTTTCAGCTTTGCACTCTCAGGCAGAGGGTGTCCCATTTCCCCGACTACTGAACTGAAGCTTCTTGCTCTTGCCCTCATCTTCATGGTATCATTCATTCCCAGAAAAAAAATGTGCTGAAATTTCTTGTTGCTTTCTAACTTCATAGACATTTTCAGAAAGCAAGGAATTAGGTGGGTGATGAAAAAAACCTTTGAGGAGGGGAAAGCTGCAGCTGATCACAGCAACCTGTAGTTATCTATGGACTGATGCCTGTATTTCCAAGTCATAAAGGCTTGGAATAAATGCCATTTCTTGCCTGAGGTTTGGACTTGGGATACAGCCAGCAGATGACATTGTGTTTCAGTGAACCATTCCAATAGTTTTCATTGCCTGCAAGGTATGTGAAGAAGGTAGACTTACACACCCCGGCAATTTCAATTAATTTGGGCCTTGCCTGGTTTTGGGAAAGTTTCACTATTCAGTGCACACACATACACACCAGCAATGCAAAACAAAACAAAACAAAACAGAACAAAGGGGGGAGAGGACCTGACTGAGCCAAAAAGCTTACAATTGTTGAGATGAGATTCCTCATTTCACTGGGGAGCTGTCCAGCAGGTCAAGAAATGGGATCTCATGTACAAAGGTTCCTGAGAGAACAGAGGAGCTGTCCAGTCAGTGAGTCATAACTATTTCACAGCTGAGCAGATGTTGCACCAGCCTGAGCCAGGCAGCATTTGGCTTGTTTTATGGCAGCCCCTGCTGCCCCACTCCTTCTGAAAACATCAGTAGGGCCCTCATCCAGACCACACTTAAAGTCTTGCTCTTTTCTATGGAGGGAAGCTCAAAAATGGGAGGCCCTGTTCTGCCTAAGGTTCACTATATCTTACACAAAGTGGTGCCTCTAATCCTAGAGTCCTCAGGTTAAATGAGAAATGAGTACATGAGGAGTTAAGGTGTATTTGGCATCCTGAAATGTACAGTGTTTTCAAGTAGTCTGTTTTCCTACTGGGGTAGGCTTTTGGGAGGGAGGTGCTCTACTGACCGCTCTCAATATTCATACATGCTGGGGTCAGTGATAGGTCCCTCATTTTTTGAGGTGATCACATTTAGTTCTGGTTTTATCGAGAAGGTGCTAGGACATGGCAGTTGACAAGGAAAAGAAACAAGTTCAGTCTAAGAATTTGTACACAAATTTTCTTGAGAGCTAATGAGTGGAGAGACCAAAAGCCATTCCGTTGAGTCTTATTTCCTCCATAAAAAATCTAGGTGGCCATAAAGAAAAAGCTGTCTCTCCACCTAAACTTAAACATGTATAATGGAAATAAAATACAGATCTTCCTTACAGGACTGTTGTAAGGAATACTGAAATTATGTATACAGAATGTTCTGGACAGAAAGTGGCGTAGTGGTTAAATGCCAGCACTGCAGCCACTCACTTGCAAACCACAAGGTTGTTAATCTCAGCCAGGGGCTCAGGGTCAGCTCAGCCTTGCATCTTTCTGTGGTCACTAAAATGAATATCCAGCTTGTTGGGGGCCATTATTTTACAGTTATAAACCCCTTAGAGACTGCTTAGTGCAGTATGAAGCAATATATAAATGAAGCTCCTATTGCTATTGGTATAAAGAAAAAGAAAACTTATTTCTAGAAATGCTAGCTATGACTATTAGTTCATCTGGAAGTCTACTTGTGTCAGAGGGGCTTCATAAGTCATGTTCTGGTATTTGCATTTTCAAATCTCCACATCCCTGAGGGCTGAACCTCCACCTACAAACACATTGCTTAATGGCTCACAGCTGAACATGTGGATGGTCTCCCAGAAATAAGCATGATATATCTGAGGCAACAGGAAAGTGCCATTAGTAGCTTTTGATTAATGGCATTTTCACACATGCAAACCAGCAAGTAATGAAAGTACATCTGTCAATTCACTTTCACAGAAAGGAGAGAAGACTACAGCAACATTTTAGAAAGATGCAAAGAAGAATTATTCATTTGCAAACATTTAAAAAACAATAGAATAATATAATAAAATGACTATGGCATAGCAAAGCAGAAAAGTAAGTGAAAGAAACTTGTATATAAAGTATGTTTGTGTCCATAGCCTTTTCTTATACCCACAGAGGGTCTAGTAATATAGGCACACATCAGTTAAAACAGCTGACAATTAGCTATTGGGAGAAATGAGAATGAAATTTAATTGCTGTATATAATGTTCCATGAATGGTAGAACCACAAACCATTAATGAACAAAGTACTTGAGCCGGTGGAAGAACTATAGAGTAAGACTAGTTAACCTTAAATAGATATCCTAGCTACACTGCAGCTGAGGATATACCTCCGTGGTATAGCATTGGAGTTTCTGGTTCAAATCCAAGTGCCTTGCTTGTCAAATTAATAATAATAATAATAATAATAATAATAATAATAATTTTAAATACTTTATTTGTTTCAGTACTTGTAAAATCTTACCATCACACAATTTTAAAGCAGCAATAAATCTTATAAAATTTTCAAGATTAAAAGAATTGTATTTATATTCATACTTATAGATTAGTTGGAAGAATGATAACTATGTAAACCCACCCAACTATGTACACACAAAGAAAAAATATTCAGTAGTATGGAGCCAAACATCTGTGAAATGCAAAAGTATTATAATTTTTGAGGCATTATTTTAATATATAAGAATAGTTTGCAAAATTATTTTTTCTTAACAGTATTCTAGGCTCAAACTAGGAATCATTATCATTTGCATTCAAATATTCTAACAAAAAAGTGCCTCTTTTACAGCAATGTGGGTGTTTTAAAGCAGTTGAAAATTATTGGAAGAACTGTTCTGAATAGAATTTAAGTACTAGGATGTCTAAGTGGCATTCAACCCTGGAATTGCATTTCTCCTGGAAACAAGAAGTGAGATAACATGCTGTTCTTGGGACAGAGGGGGGAAATGCCTGGCCTTCAGCTTTGTGTCAAAAAGACTTGTGTCAAAAAGTCGAAATTGGGACACCAAACATTGCAAGGAAGAGCATGGAAGGATTATTCCTTTTGGACTACAACTACTACCATGCTTGCTGGAGTATTTTGGGACTTGCAGTCAAAAAGAATGGTTCTGAGGTCTAAATAAAATCATCATTTTAAAACATTTTGATGACTTCTAAGGATGGCTATGACATTTCAAAGGAAGTATGCATTTCTATACCCTTGATAAAGAAATATTGGTTTCATCTCTTATATTTCTCTATTAGACTGTGGTTGCTTTCTTTTCTTTTCTTTTTTCTTTTGAAAATACACCTAGAATACAAAATGGCTTGCTGCCATGTTATTGGACGCCGCCACGCCCCCCCCATGCCACCGGGGAGGCGGCCGAAGGACTTGCCCCAAAGCCGCTCTGGCGGCGCACCTGCGGAGGGAGGAGGCCGGTGAGAGCAGCCTACTTAAGCCGGCTCGCCGGCACCCGAAGGAGGACGCCGCCACGCCCCCCCATGCCACCGGGGAGGCGGCCGAAGGACTTGCCCCAAAGCCGCTCTGGCAGCGCACCTGCGGAGAGAGGAGGCCGGTGAGAGCAGCCTACTTAAGCCGGCTCGCCGGCACACGAAGGAGGACGCCGCCACGCCCCCCCCATGCCACCGGGGAGGCGGCCGGAGGACTTGCCCCAAAGCCGCTGCTGTAAGCGCGGCTGAAAGAACTGTGGTTTGTGCCCTGATACCATCTGGGCAGTTTTTTGGGTTTTTTTGTATTTGTGGTAACTCTGGAGGTTGGAGGGTTAATGTTGTTTGGATATCGCTATCGTTGTTATGTAATATTGGCTGTTTTGTGATATGCATTGATATTATACTGATAACTGTATTGTTGCCTTTGTATTGAGATGTATTGCTATTGATATTATGATGTATTTGAATATGTAGTGTTATGTTATTGTTATGCAAATTGTTGTAAACCGCCTTGATTAATTTGTTTTAGAAGGGCGGTATACAAATAAACCTTATTATTATTATTATTATTATTATTATTATTGTTTTAACCAGTTTGTCTTCTATACTGTCATCATATAGAAATATTTGATGTCATTCACAATATAGAAGAAAAGCTTTTCAGAAAGATGGGATAGCAAGCCATTTTACATTCCCTTTAGAAATGCCATTTCCATGGGGCCATGACAATAGTCAAACAATAACATTTGTTGTGAAGGTGTGTCTTCAACTTGTTTCCATCTTATGGTGACCTTAAGTTGAATCTATCACAAGGCTTTCTTGGCCAGGTTGGTGTGACTTGCCAAAAGCTCACCCAGTAGATTTCCACGGTTTAGTAGGGATTCAAATCCTGATCTCACAGTCCTAATCCAGCACTCAGACCACTACAACACAATGGCTCATAACAGAGTCTTAAATGAGTTTAATTCAGTTATTTTCTGTTGTGCTTGTATCCTTAGGTTATAGTCAATATGCAAACATGGCCTTTTTGAATATGCCCTCTTGTACTTTGTATATTAGAGATGGGAAAATCTTATCAGTTTCACTTTCTCACACATACAATTTTTTTTTAAAAAATAGCTCAAGTTTGAATATGACATACCTGCATTTTGGTACATTCCACCACCACCCTCCAAAAAATGCCAGAAGCAAATTTCTTCCCTGCTCACACTGGGCAAATTCAGTAAGTACAGTTGTTGCTATTCCCTGCACAGAGAAGACTGCAATGTACACCTGCTATCTAGGTCTTAATGATGAAGGGGGAAAATGACACCCTAATTCAGGACAATTCAAAGCTAGGCTTTTAATATCTGAGCACTCAAAGTCCTGGGCCTGGATGGAGGAATCTGTCAGTTTCAATTTCTCCCATATTCAAATATTTAAATCACAAGTTCTATCCACCTTGAAGATGAAGAGGTTTTTCTGCTTTTGGTAAACACCTCTCAAAAATGAACTGAACTGAAATTCTATACTACTTTCCAATGTATGCTAGAACTGAAATACATAATCATAACAGGCCTCTGCTGCAGGCAGATTTCTTGTTCAGACACATTTCTCATATACGGAAAACCTCTTCTACATTTCTGCTTCGACACTTCAGTTAAATACATAAAAGTCAACTTTCTGGATATCCAGTTAAACTCCATTTGCCATGAAACAGTTGTAAGTAGGAAGAGGCATGAGAATGCAAACCCCTAATGATGTCTTTTTTTAATTTAAAGCAGTGATTCCCAGAGTTGGTGGTACACCACGCCAGGGGGCAGTGAAAAGATCCAGCGGGGGCGGTGAGGGGGAAAGGGGGCAGCAGGGGTCCGGTGTTGGAAAAGGAGGTGACTGGGGTGGGGGCTTCAGTCAAAGTATTAGTGAGAAAGAAAAACAAGGGAAACCAGCAGACTTAAGGACCACGGTGAGGATGAGGCACTAGGGTGTATGGCGCTTTTTGCCTGTCTGTACCGGGCCACAGTTAACATTTAACACCATACTAAAGGAATATATCCCTGAGACATGGAAGGAAACAGGGGATGGTAGTTGGAAAAAAATTGGAGATTTAAGCAGTGTCTTGGCAACCAGTCTGCAGAATCTCTCTTGCAACCAGCAAAGGCTCTTCAGCTGAGTCCAACAACACCATGCAGAACTGATTACTCGGACAATTTGTACATTGGTTTGTGAATACAACCACTGCAATTATGTGCTTCAGTGTGGAATCTAATTTCACCTCAAGCCAGAATTTTAGATTGCAAATACATAAAGGAGAAGTCTAATTTTGGGGTTTTCCCTCTCTTTCCATTCCTTCTTCTATAGTCTCAAAGGTGCTACAAGATCTCTCATCATATTGTATGGCATTGGAAGATTAAACCACACATTATGAAGCTTTCTCTTAATTATTATGAATATGAACTCCTCAAGCACAGAAAGATCAGTGATGGTCAACTCAACCCACCTACTTCAATCATCTCCATGATATCTGGAAGCTGCATATGTGGATTCACTTTCATAGGCCAACATGAGTCATCCAGGAAGAGCATCATCATACCTGGGTCTTATGAAGCAGTGGAATGGAGTGGGATACCATCTGCTGCCTGTCAATTTTATCTTCTGGTTGCTAGTAGATGCTGAAAGCATAGAAAAAAGATTGAACTATTTGAACCTGTCAGAAAATTCCCAAGGAGAAGACAAACTTATTTCCCTTCCTCCATTTTGTCAAATAATCAAATGGCAGAGATCAGTGGTACTGTGGGTGGTGCTCTACATCTCTAAGGCCCGAAGGAATTTTGAAAGGATATCACAGTCAGCTTATATCCCTTATATAGGAGAACTTGCTGAAACATCCAAGAAAATTCACAGGGTCACATTCATCCTGTCTTTTTCCTGGAAGATGCTATCAGTCGGGGACAAAACAACAATTTCCATCCCAGACATGTAAAAAAACCTAGATCAAAGATAACAAGCTTCATCCAGAGCAAATAGGAGTAATGGTCTACAATTTGTTTAAGTGCCTTGCCCGTAAACAGCAAATTACTGTTTATTTGTTTGTTTTGCCCTACACTATCTAGGACATCAGGGATGAAAAATGCCCTTTTAAACATACAAAATACAAGTTGTCAGGAACTGGTCACTCGGGAAAAGATACAAAACCATGTGTGTGACTGTCTATTTTATTACTTGGCTTTATGCAGATGGATCCTGTCAAAGAAGTAAGATGTCATATGTCAGGTATTCAAATCAGCACTATGTTCAGTTATGCCCACAGTATTCTGTCACTTTTTGCTCTGGCCAGGTGCTATATTTTCAGGACCTTCTTAAAAGTCCATGGAAACCATAAGTGCCCCAGGATACTGCTGGACTACAAGTCCCAGAATGCATCACAGTTGATCATGTTTGCTGATATTTCCTGGAGATGAAGTCCAAAGATTTTTGGAGAACCAGGGTTTGGAACCACTGCTCTACACACCAGGAGAGGGCATCTAATAATGATCGTATACAGTATCCAGATATTTTTCAAAGATGTAGCTGTGTTAGGAGCTGTACATACAGGAATACTTTGTTAATCTCAATGAATTTAAGTCACTGGGACCAGATGAACTACATCTAAGGGTATTAAAAGAGCTGACAAATGTAATCTCAGAGCCATT
Source organism: Sceloporus undulatus (assembly GCF_019175285.1). Classification (NCBI taxonomy): domain Eukaryota; kingdom Metazoa; phylum Chordata; class Lepidosauria; order Squamata; family Phrynosomatidae; genus Sceloporus; species Sceloporus undulatus. Next base: position 17,141,600 of record NC_056525.1, on the reverse strand, counting down.
GGCAATAATAATAACTTTTATTTATATTCCGCCTCTCCCTGTGGATCGAGGCGGGTTACAAAGAGAAACAAAAATAACAGTAACATACATTATACATTTAAAATTCAGCACAATGCCTTACCCCCACCTCCCTCCATATCCTAAAAGACATATCAAAATAAAACAGCACAATGTAAAATACTGATTAAGATTAATTAATAATCTTTAAGAACTCCTGGAGAACAGAAGTCTCAGCAGACTGGAGGAGGGCAAAGGTTGTCCCCATCTTCAGAAAGGGGAGAAAAGAGCATCCCAGCAATTATTGTCCAGTTAGTCTGACATCAGTGCTGTCCTAGGCCCAATGATCTCACATGTGCAACTACGCTTACACTGCTGTCGTTTGGATACAAGTGTTAATGCATTGTCTGAAGACATTCACACCCCATGTATAGCACAACTTGCATATGTGCCTAATAAGATGCCTGCCAAAATCTTCTAGCTCTGAGCAATCTATTTTTCTTGGGCTTTACATGCAGCCCTTTTTTTTCTCTCCTGCCACAACTTCTTATGACATCATTATGCCTCCATAGTGCACCAACAGGATTCTAGACTTGGTTTCCTGTTTCAGGATTGACATTCAGTCCCAAATCAAAATGGGCAGCCATGAAACAGTCAGATTTGGCTCACACTGACTTGGAGGCTGCCCAGTTTAGAAACTGCCGATCATCTACCAATCCAAATCTTGTCAGTAAATGAGTGGAATGCTCAAAATGAGTAGGAAACATCCTCATAGTACAGTGGAGCCTTGTTATACGTTGGGGTTTGGTTCCAAGATCCGTGTATAACAAAATCCGTGTATGCTCAGGTCCCATTGAATATAATGACATAGCAAAATGGTGTCCCTAATAAAAATGGAAAATCAAGGTTTGATAATTGAAATTTATACTTTTTTGAACATTTTCAAACTGTGTATGCTTGATTCCATGTATAAAAAATCCGTGTATAAGAAGGGCCGACTGTAGAACTCTTCTACTATGAGAAACATCAGGAACCATTGTCCAGAATCTTCTTGGTGTCATATGTATATGATTGTGTTTTTTTTGGCTTTGTGAAACAGACAAATTCAGTTCACTCTTGCTTAAGCAGAATTCCACAAATAGAACCATTTCAGATAGGTGCAATCCTACTGTTAGTCTCAGCTAAAGCAGAGCCATCAAACCAAATGGTTTTCTTTGCATGCTGAGTCGTCATTCAACAATGGTTTCAGTGGGTCTACTCTGGTTGGGAATAATCAACAGGATTCCAGCCATGTGGTTACACATTCTTGGATGGTGTGTAACTAACTGTTCATCAGTGCCCTCAACACCTTCTTTGCTGGTTTTCAGAAACAGTCATTGCACTTTCTTCATTTCACATTAGCACAATGAGCAAGCACACTGGCAGAGTCACAATCAGTTGCATAACAACTGTATTCAGCAGAAGGCTGGTGTAGCACAACCACTGAATAATATGCGAATATTGATTTATGTTGAGATATCTTGATACAAAGTGGGGTATAAATATTTTAATTGAAATGTTAATAATGCAAACATGATGCACGATCTCAGCAACTTCTTTAAAAGGTACATCAGGGTCAAGAGGGACAGAATCTTGTTCTCTGCAAAAAGTGAAAGCTAAATTGAGGATTACAGCTCTGGCTACTCTTGGAACATGATTTCATGGGCTGTGTCACACACTGATTGTGGTCTTTTAAAAAATATGGTTCCTATTTGTATCGCATGTGTTTGACACATGCAGGATAGCCATCTTTAGAGAAAAAGCCATCTGGATATCTTCCATAGAGTGGAATTATGTTTAGGATTATTACATCATATGTCTTCCACCTGTTTATTTTGTCTTGCACCAGGGAAAGGCTCACATGGGTGAGTCTCATAAAATCTCCAAAAATTTGGGAAAATATAAAAATCCAGGTTTCTAACTATTTGTGGAAAGAATACTGCAGTTTTATGTACATGCATGTATGTGAGGTCTTTAAAAGAAATATTTTTATTGGATTTTAAAAATATAAGGGCAAAGCAATGAGGTGACAAGAGAAGAAAGGGGGAAGGTGACTAAAGCAGTAAGGTCTTCTGATCATTGAACAATTGATGGTGTGCGTGCATGAGGAAGGGTAGATAGAATAAATGAACTGAGTTTGCCAAAGAAAACTAATTTCTTTTTCATCTTCAAAAGAGCCACAATCTGGTTCTTGGTTTTTGAATCAGTCATGGAGATGGATCAGCCACTTCATGCTTGATGTTTCTCCTTTTGGAATTGTATCAAAGACCTAATGTGCTGATCAAAAGTCCAGGCATGTTCCACAATTGCTGCACACCTGCAGTCATACAAGGCAGAGCAAACCCACATGGTCTCTTCTGTAAAGCACCCACACTCTATCCTCAGTACCTAGATTAATGGCTTTACCTGGATTAGAACCCCACTAGTCCCACCCCAACCAGGCACTTTATCTCTCCTCTTTCTTTTCCTATCTACTTTTTCTGATTTGCTGATCTCTGCTTCCCTTCACTCCAGTATTATTCAGCTTGAACCAATGGTGGATGTAGTTACCCATGTTAGTGGGCATTGAAATTATTCTTGGCCTTAATCTGAGTTGTAGCAGACATCCAAGAGGCAGAATCTATTTAGGGGATAGAAGTCATCACCTCAGATTCTCCTTTATTTATTCAGACTAAAAAGCCAGAACTGACTTACCACCCCACTGACCTGGATGCCACAAACCTGCAACAACTTTGCCTATGTTAGAAATCCTTTTGTCCCCCATTCTTGATTCTTTTGTTTCTTACCAGCTTTCCCCCCAGCCTATCCATCTTTCTGTTGGAAATTAGTTTCCCAGAGTATTTGCCCTTGTTTGGGAAACAAAAATATGAAAGCTAAAACTATTAGGAATTAGCTTTCTTTAGTGGAGTAGTAGATAAACGTGCCTCACTCTTATGTTGCTTCCCTGAAATGAAACTGAATAAAAAAATAAACAAGGCAAGCAGCTTCAATTTACAACATAGAAAAAAAGTTTACTAATGGCTTTTACATTTTCAAGTTGAGAGCCTATATCCTAACTAATTAATGAAAAGATTATGTAAAAGGAAGAGCTTCAGTCTTTAATTCATAATCTTTTTTTAAAAAAGGTAAATGGCTGAAGGTGAGGAGAAGGGATCTGAAAAAGTATAGAAATAAAAAGAAAGAGCCTGGGCAGGAGCTGGGCACAGGCTTGAACGGGTGAAAATAGATCTTATCACATGCCTTTCTGACCAACTCAAACACAACGTGTACCTGATCCAGATTCCTGGAGTACTTTTTGAACTAACAATACTTTATCATCCTTCAAAAAGTACACCAGGAGTCTGAATTGAGTACGCAATGTGGCTGAATTGGGCAGAGAGGTGTATGCTAAGATCTGCTTTCACCCATTCAAGCCCGTGCCCAGCCCATGCCTGGAACAGGCGAAAATAGACATGCGATAATCTCCTTTATATGTCTGATATCCCTAGGAGCTATTCAAACTGACATGATCTAGTTACATGGATACTCAAAAGGTATTTAGGATCATGCATTTCAAAGGATAGGAAGAACAAATAGGGAGAGAGAGAAAAAGAAAGATTTTACATACAGGAAACAATCACGCTTACAGCAATAGAGGGGAGTAAGAGAAAGCTAGAATTTCCCAACACATTCTAGGGGGCAGGGAACCCTTAGTATTCTCCTCTGTGGTCCTTGTCCTCTGGCCCCACCTTTCCTCCCCCACCTTTTTTCTTTCTCTCCACTCTTTTCCCCATCCCACTCATTCCACTTTTCCCACTTTAAACTTTTCATCTTCCCCTTTTACAGGAACCTGAGATTTCTCATTTCTCTCTGTCTTTCTTTCTGTCTCTGAGTTGCTATCATTTACTTCCCCCAAAAGGGGAAACTACACCTGCATGTTGTGCAGACTGTATGATCATTATGCAAATCATGTTATGTATCATTAAAAAGGTTCCTCAAGCCTATACAGTATATGTTTTGTAAGCAAGTATGGGGAGAAGAAAATGTGTTTGGAATAGAACATTAAAAAATGGATAAGTCTTAAAATGCGCAACTGAATGTGCATTTGTGTGTGCTGTTCTGCCTCTGCAACCTTGAACTGAATATGAACTTGCCCCATTGGACAAAAATGTCTAACCACTTCCATAGCATGCATGCATTAGATACCAAAAGATTCTTGCCTGAGTTGAAGAAAAGGATAAAAGAACCCATTTCAGAGCTGAGAAAAATAATTAAGACCTTTGCCATGTGTTTCTGTCTTTAAAATCTACAATTCATATGATGTGAGCAACCTTTGGCAACCATAAGTTACTACTCCAGTTGTCTACAGTTATCAGCAGCACCTTTTTATTTGTGTTTTAAAAGTCATTTCTGAGTTCTAGCGACTCTAAGGTGGCCTGTCACAGGGTTTCCTTGGCAAGACTTCTTCTGAGGGTTTTTTCCCCCTTAAAATAAGGCATCCTAAACTGGACCTAGTATTCTAGATGAATTCTGACTAATGCAGAATACAGGGAACTATTGCTTCCCTTGACCTGGAAACTACAATTCTATTATGGTTTTTTCTAACATGCAGCTGTTTTCAGAAGTAACTGTTTTAGTCACTCCTGAGAAATATCCTCATAAATAATTGCTTTCAAAAACGGGAACTTCAAGTACTTGTCAGGTACTTTGGTGGCCTTGGAATGATAATGGTATCAAAATGTGTGTGTCCATTTGTCTTCAGGTTGCCTGTCAGCTTATGACAGTCACATACATTTCATTGGGTTTTCTTAGGCAAGAAATAGTCAGAGGTGGTTTTGCCTGTTCCTTCCTCTGACATATAGCCTACAAGAGCTGGTATTCATTGGTGGTCTCTCATCCAAAAATTAATCAGAGCTTACCTTGCTTAGCTTCCAAGATCAGATGGGATCTGGTACCTTTAGGGCATTTATGCAGTTTTAATACTTTGGGGGGAATTCCCCCCCCCCCATCTCTGCACCTAAATCAGGTTGCACTATCCTGCAGCATGTGACATCTGGCTCTGGCAGCAGAAAGGCAGATTAAGAGGAAAGAAGGACTTTGTCAAAGATATAATTGATGCATTCACCAGCAGTGCTTCTAAGATGCCTCACACCCCATTAAATCTTCACACCCAATTGGATGTTTCACACCAAGTCAATTAATTAGTAGCTTATCTCACACAGTAGCGGGCATTCACACAGATCCCGCATGTTAAAAATGTTTCCCCAAAATGTCAATGGCATGTGTTGAAATTGTATAAGTGAATTTAATTGAACTGGGTATTCTGAGAACAATTTTTCCTTGAGGGTGCTGTGCCTGGCATTGTTACAGGTAATATCTCCTAGCAAAAGAAACACTTTCTGACATCTGTGATAAATGGCTCCCACTCAGTCTCCTGAAAATGAAGATGTTGCTTGTGAAGTCCTTTGCTTAAAGAATCACCAAATAAATAAATAAATAAATAATAAAGTTTTTATTTCTATCCCGCACCTTCCTAAGATCAGGGCGGCTTACAACAAAGTTAAAACATTCATACATAAAAACATTAAAATACAAAGTAACAAAAGCCATCTACAACACTAAAAAATAACAAGCAAAAAAGCCCCATAGCCCAACCTCTTGGCCACGGAAGAGGAGGGAGGCCCACAGGATTTTATTCGGGGAATGCCTGTTGGAACAGGAAGGTTTTCAGGTCCTTCCTGAATTGGGCCAGGGTGGTAGTCGAGCGGAGCTCAGTGGGCAGCGTATTCCAAAGGGCTGGGGCAGCAGTGGAAAATGTCCTCCATGTGGTGGAGGATAGTCTCGCCCCAGGCACCTTCAGTAATTGCTGCCCAGATGTTCTGAGGGTGCGAGGTGGATTGTACGGGGAGAGGCGGTCCTTTAGGTATCCTGGGCCCAAGCCATTTAGGGCTTTATAGGTAATTACCAACGCCTTATAGTGAGCCCGGAAGCGAATGGGCAGCCAATGGAGATCTTTAAGTACCAGTGTTATATGGCTGGTCCTGGAAACGCCAGTGACCAGCCTGGCTGCCATGTTCTGCACCATTTGCAGCTTCCGAGTTTGGTATAAGGGTTGCCCCATGTAGAGTACATTGCAGAAATCCAGTCTCGAGGTTACCAGAGCATGTACAACAGTTTCTAGGTCCCTCTGGGCCAGGTATGGGCGCAGCTGGCGAATAAGCCGAAGCTGATGACAGGTGCTCTTGACCGTCGCATTCACCTGAGCAGTCAGGTGAAGCGACGAGTCAAGAAGCACCCCCAGACTGCGCACGGAGTCCTTCACAGGGAGCGTGACCCCGTTCAGGACAGGTGGAACCACTGCCATTCCTGGACCAGGGGAACCCATCACTAGTACCTCCGTTTTCTCTGGATTCAACTTGAGTCGGTTTTCCCTCATCCAGCCCATTACTGACTCCAGACAGGCCACAAGAAGAGAGACCCCATCCCCGGTCACTGCATCAGTCGGAGACATAGAGAAAATTATTTGGGTGTCATCAGCGTACTGATAACCCCGCGCCCCATGTCTCCGGATGATCTCTCCCAGCGGTTTCATGTAAATGTTAAATAGCATGGGAGACAGAATGGCTCCTTGAGGGACCCCAGTTTTAAGGGCCCGCTCATCGGAGCACACGTCTCCCAGCTGCACCATCTGGGACCTCCCAGAGAGGTAGGACCGGAACCACTGGAGCGTAGTGCCCCCGATTCCCACCTCTGCCAGGCGTCCCAGAAGGATACCATGGTCTATGGTATCGAAAGCCGCTGAGATGTCCAAGAGCACCAACAGGGACACGCTACCCCTGTCGATGCCCAGACAGAGATCATCGACCAAGGCGACCATGGCCGTCTCAACCCCGTAACCCGCCCGGAAGCCAGTTTGAAATGGATCCAGATAATCCGTTTCATCCAAGACCGCCTGAAGCTGGATTGCAACCGCCCTCTCGATCACCTTTCCCAAAAATGGTAGCAGCGAAACAGGCTGATAATTATTATGAACCAGGGGGTCGAGGGAGGGCTTTTTTAGGATAGGTTTTACTATGGCCAATTTCAATTGTGATGGAAATTGCCCATCCCTCAAAGATGTATTAACTATCCGGCGTAACAAGGTTGTTACCGCCAGTCCCCCCTGGGCCGCTAACCACGAGGGACAGGGATCGAGAGAGCAGGTTGTCTTCCGAACACTTCCAAGGATCTTGTCCACATCCTCGGTACTCACCGACTCAAACCGATCCAGTATAATAGAGTCCACGGAGGCTCTGAACACCTCTACCCTAGGTTCTGCTAAAATGTCGGCGTTCAGATCTTCGCTTATGCGAGAGGTTTTATCCGCAAAAAAGTTGTTAAATAAGTCGCAGCAGGCCTTAGAAGGTTCAAGGATCTGGTTCGGGGCGGGAGGGAGCTGAGTTAGCTCCCTGACCACCCTGAACAACTCTGCCGGACGCGACTCCGCGGACGCAATACGAGCACCATAGAACGAATTCTTTGCTGCTCGTATCGCCTCTCCGTAGTCCTTTAACAGTTGGTCTAGGAGAGCCTTGTAGTCTAAGCAAAGGTGTTTCCGCCAACGGTACTCTAGCCGTCGCAGTACCTGCTTCCTTGCCCGGAGATCTTCCGTATACCAGGGCTTACATTTGGAAGCAGGCCTGAGAGGGCGCTTGGGAGTGATACTGTATATAGCCCTTGAAAGACCGGTATTCCAAATACCGGTGAGGGCATCAACAGAGTCGCCGTCGCTTCCAGCCATGAGCCCCTCTAAGGCTTCTTGGAACCTTTTGGGTTCCATCAGCCTTTGAGGGTGGACCATCCTAATAGGTCCACCACTGCTGGGGGGGGATCTGGGTAGAGGCCTTGATTTTCACCTCTACCAGGAAGTGATCCGTCCATGACAAGGGGGAAACATTAACTATTTCCACCCACGGATTTTCCACATCCGAACAGAAGACCAAATCAAGAGTATTACCCGCACAATGCGTAGGACCCTGTATCAGCTGGGACAGGCTCATGGCCGCCATGGTTTCCATGAATTCCCGAGCCACACCGGATGGAACATAGCTGGCCGTGAGGGAGATGTTGAAGTCACCCAGGACAAGAAGCCTGGGCGTCTCCAACATCAGCTCAGCGACCAGCTGTGTCAGCTCGTTAAGGGAGTCCGCTAATGCACGGGGTGGCCGATACACCAGCAGAATCCCTAGACTGTCCCTAGCCTTTAGGGTCAGGTAAATACACTCGATATAGGACGTCTCTCGGATGTGGTTCCTGGTGAGGGACACGGTGTTCCTATGTATCAAGGCCACACACACCCCCCCGCCCACCTAACCTGCGCTGGTCCTTCACCGAGAACCCAGCAGGCAGGGCCTGAGCCCACACAGCGTCCCCTTCAGGCCCAAGCCAGGTCTCGGTAATGCAAGCCAGATCACACTTTTGGTCCTCCAACATATCGTGGAGGATGTGGGTCTTGTTGTTTACTGATCTGGCGTTGCACAGGAGCAGCGACAGGGTTTGTGGCACGGTTGGAGCGACCCTCAGGCCCCTAAGGTTGGGAGGGGGACAGGAAGGAGAGATAGATATGATGCATCGATCTCTCCTTCCCCTGGAACGCAAGTCCCTTCTTCCACCGCCATACCTCCCCCTGCCCCACACTACCTCAATAGGAGCTCCGCTCGTCGTGATGTTACCTCTTCCCTCCCCGGCACATGCATCCCCCACATCCCCATCCTCCCCCCATCCCTCTGTGACCATTTGAAGAGCAGAGGTAAGCCACTCCAGGCATCCTCTGCTCTCGGGCTAGCCCAAGCCTCCCTAACCCAATAAAAGCTGCGCAACTGCGCAGTTCCGCAGCAGCGGTGCTCCCCAGTCCGTGGGCGGCACTCCCGGGGCGGTGCGCAGACCCCGGGAGGAGGCCGCCTGGCAGAAGGCGCAGCCCTGGCAGCGACGGTGGTGGTCCGGCGAGGAGGCAGGAGGGGGCGTGTCAGGGAGGGTCCGGTTTCCCGGCGTTTATACCCGCCGCTCTCACCTGGCGGGCTCCTCCCTGGCTTCCCCCCAGGTGTCCCTTAAAGGCCCCACGCACAAACTGGCCGCCAAACGCCAAAGCCAGAAAGGTGCCAAGAGTCACAAAGAGTCCCGCTGCGGTGCTCCCCAGTCCGTGGGCGGCACTCCCGGGGCGGTGCGCAGATGCGCACCTCCAACACCCCGGGAGGAGGCCGCCCGGCAGAAGGCGCAGCCCTGGCAGCGACGGTGGTGGTCCGGCGAGGAGACAGGAGATGATCTAGTCAATGAGCATGATCTAGTTAAAGCTGAACACTTTTATGTCCTACAGATGATTGAAGTAGATGCTTGAATATCTCCTGCTGAAATCAAAAGGACTTAAAGGTGCTTAGTGTTGATCCAACCATTCCAGAACTCATGTGAGATTTTGAGTAATTGTAGCTTTGCTGTCTTTCAGCAATGTGGTATCCAGTTATCCAGTCTCATTATTTATTTTAAAATGTTTATATACAATTTGACAAGCTGGTAGGATGAAATGGATATTACTGATTGGGCTTTGCTGTTGTTTCACATACTGGATAGACTAAGAGCCAAACTGGACCTTACTTTTGTTGCATGGTTAGCAACCACACCTGTTCTTAAAATGTATAATACATGGCACTGCCCCCCCCCCCCCAGATCTCTTTGGGATTCTCTTGGGTAGTTTTGGAGACATTTAAAGCTTCCCTAGCAAGTACCAATTACTACTGGAGGGAAAGTTCCCATTGAAGGGCTTTTATCTTCTTCTAATGCCAATTGAAAGTCTCACCTGGATGTGTGCATGATTTTGACTGGGATTGCAACTGGAGAGAGAAGGTTCAAATCTCCTCACATTTTTGTGTTGCCAGGGAGAAATGGGCTTCTCTGCTTGCTATTACATTTTTAACAAACAGATGTGGGTGCTGTGTTGTTTCTTTGTTGTTGTGTGCCTTCAAGTAATTTCTGACTTATGTTGACCCTAAGGCAACGCTAAGACAAACAACAGCTTCATCTGTGCAATGCTAACTTCATACCCGCCTATCTAAAAGGAAGTCCTGCTGAACTCAACAGGACTTAGTTCTGAGTAGACATATATAGGAGTAGGAGAGTGGTTTGCATCTCAGATAGGACTCCAGGAGACCAGAATTCAAATCCCTGCTCAGCCATGGTAACCCACTGGGTGATCTTCAGCCAGTCACCTTCTCTCAGCCTTAGAGGAAAGCAATGGCAAAGCTGATCTGAATAAATCTTGCCAAGAAAAGCTTAGGGTGGTCATAAATCACAGCTGACATGAGAGCACATAACAGCAACAGAAATGGATAATACTATAGCTTTGTGCAAGTGCTTGCCTGGTCCCAGATAAGGTAATGCTGAGGAAGAGCCTTGCTCCTCTGTCACAAATGCAATACTGTACTGTATTAAATGAGAGGAGACACAAAACATGCAAGGAAAGGGGGAAATTCCATGGCATATTCCCAGTCTTCTAGCCATGATTTTTGATAATAGCAGATCTCCAGCCTCCTGGGGTCTTTGTCTAAAATGATATAGTAGCCTGTTTCTTAATCCCAGATCTTCTGCAGTTTGTTGCATAAATTTATTTTATTTTTAAAATTATTTTATTATTAAAAATAACAGAAAGTAACAAAAACAATCATTACATTCAAACATATACAATAACATATACATATAAACATTACATACACTGCACTTCCACCCAATATCACTTTTTATCCTTTTTTTGTAAATATCTAGTCAGAAAAGTAAGGGGAAATTATAAATAAAGCCCCATTCTTGCTTTCCCTCATAAATCTCGTATCTCAACTATCCTTCTTACTTCACCTACCTCCCTAATACCATCTACTTATTCTATTACTTATACTGTACCTTCCTCTCTATCTTTTTCTTCCCATCGATCTTCCCCCTGTCTAGTTCTTCACCTTGATCCATTCTTACCTTAGCTTATATAACCCTACACATACTTTCTTCTACTTTCTCAAACCCTCTACACTTACTATATCCTTTTAACTTTCTTTCCCGTCTTCCTTCCAAATCCCCATTCTACTTTTCTGACATAATTCTTTCTTCTTTATACTCTCTTCAACATCTTCTCATTTTTCCACATCTTCTTTCAAACTCATTCATACAAACTGACTTCATTCCTATGTTTGTCCAATTTGTGTTTAATTTTGACTTTCTTAGCTCTATATTAAATAGTGGGTCCAATCTCCTTTTATTTTAATGTAAATTAGTAGTCTCTGTTTTATCCCAATTCTCTTCTAAAAATTTAATTACTTCACCCCATTCGCCCGTGAGTTGTTCCTTGCTTTTGTTTCTTAATGCCTGTGTTAATTTATCCATTTCTATCCCATCATATAATTTCATCATCCAATCTTCTTTCAACGGAATATCATTACATTTCCATTTTGGGGCAAAGCACATCCAAGCAAGAGATATCATGTAGAATACAACTTTTCTTGTTTGGCACTCATTTCATCACCGAATATCCCTAATAAATAAAATTCTGGTTCCATAAATTTATATTGATGGTGAACCTCCAGCCTCCTGGGGTCCCCTAGATGGCCACCAGCCCTTTTAATTTTTTGATAACTCTGTATCTAAGCATATCTGTGTAGTATGCACATGGTAAAGTGCTTAAACAATTCTATTCAAAACAATTCAACAAGATAAAACAATGTACCGAGATTCTCAACCCAGGGGCCCTAAGAGCCTGAGTGAAGAGTCAAGTATTAACTTGATGTTGAAATGAGGTAAGCATTGATGCAAATCCAGCTTGCAGAGGGATGGTATACTGTTACCAGGTTGTCATAGCAGAAAAGACAGTAGCTTCTTGTTTTCACTTTGAAATTCAATCTTGTGGAGGTGAAGTTTTCTTTTCCATTATCCCAGGGTCTTACCCATTCTAAACATGCCCCTCTGAAAACATTGTAACCATCAATTGATTTAGTCTCAAAAGTGCTACAAGATCCCTTTGCATATTAATCCAGACTAACAAGACTAACAAGATCCCTTTGTATACTGACACAGACTAATCATGGTCTCTTTCACTTTTTGTCCTGTCTGCCATTGGAAATTGAGAAATTATATGACAGAGTTCAGGAATAGGCTGATAACACACCAGATCGTCAACAGGACTTCTTATTAATCATACGTGACTGGAATACAAATGCAGGAAGCAGAGAAAATAAAGATTGTAGGAATATTTGGACTAAGAACAAGAAATGAAGCAAGAGAGAAACTGATACAATTTTGTGAGGTCAACGATCTATTCACTGCAAATATTTTTTTCATACAACCAGAGAGGAGACTGTATATATGGACATCACCAGATGGTCAATACAAAAATCAGGTAGACTACATAACAGGAAGCAGAAGATGGAGAAGTTCCATTTTCTCTCCAAAAACAAGACCAAGAGCAGATTGTAGCACAGACCATGAACTGCTATTATCAAAAATTAGAATAAAGCTAAAGAAGAAATCAAACCAACCATAATGCTGAAATATAACCTGAAGAACATCCCAGAAGAGTTTAAACACAATGTTCCGGGTCCTGTTCTCTGGAGCAGCAGAAAACAAGCTTGCTCCCTCCTCAATATGACATCCCTTCAAATATTTAAACAGGACTATCATATCACCTCTTAACCTTCTTTTCTCCAGATTAAACATCCCCAGCTCCCTAAGTCATTCCTCATAGGACATGGTTTCCAGACCCTTCACCATTTTAGTCGCCCTCCTTTGGACACGCTCCAGTTTCTCAATGTCCTTTTTGAATTGTGGTGCCCAGAACTGGACACAATATTCCAGGTGGGGCCTGACCAGAGCAGAATACAGTGGCACTATTACTTCTCTTGATCTAGACACTATACTTTTATTGATGCAACCTAAAATTGCATTGGCCTTTTTAGCTGCCGTATCACACTGTTGACTCATGTCTACTTGGACTCCCAGATCCCTGTCACATGTAGTTTCATTCAGCCAGGTGTCCCAGATCCTATATCTGTGCATATTATTTTTCTGCCCTAAGTGCAATACCTTACATTTCTCCGTGTTGAATTTCATTTTGTTAGCTTTGGCCCAGCTTTGGCCCAGCTTTCTAGTCTATTCAGGTCATTTTGAATTTTGATCCTGTCCTCTGGAGTATTAGCTATTCCTCCTAATTTGGTGTCATCTGCAAATCTGATAAGTATGCTCCCAATTCTGTCATCCAAGTCATTGATGAAGATGTTGAATAGCACTGGGCCCAGGACAGAGCCCTGTGGGACCCCACTGGTCACTTCTCTCCAGGATGAAAAGGAGCCATTGTTGAGCACCCTTTGCGTTCGGCCAGTCAACCCGTTACAAATCCATGTAACAGTTGCCTTGTCTAGCCCACATTCTACAAGCTTGTTTGCAAGAATATCATGGGGAACTTTGTCAAAGGCCTTACTGAAATCAAGATATACTATATCCACAGCATTCCCTTCCCAATGGAAGCAATACACAGAACAGCTATACAAAAAAGGTGTACGGCTGAACAACACATGCCAAGAATAATAATGTGAAGTGGACCCCAAATTTTGGAAAATGAAGTGAAAGCTGAACTCAAAGGAATTAATAGAAGAGGTGGCATACCAATGTTGCTACTAAAATTAACAGAAACAGAATCTATTTTTGTTTTAACAAATGCACTAATAAATATGGAAAACAAAATAATGTATCACAGATTGGAAATTATTAATATATATCCCTATACCCCAGAAATGGGACACAAAAGATTGCAGTAACTGCAGGACCATTGCATTTATTTCTCACACAAGCAAAGTCATGTTCAAAATTCTACAGCAAGGACTCCTGCTATACAGGGAGTGAGAAATTCCAGGGGTGCCGTCTGGGTTCAGGAAGGGGAAAGGCACTAGAGATCACATTGTAAACATACAATGGATAATGGAATGCACCAGAGAATTCCAGAAGAAAACCAGCATGTGCTTTATAGACTATAGCAAAGCCTTTGACTGCATAATTCATGTTAAGCTATGGATTACTCTTAGAGAGCTGGGTATGCCTATACATTTAATTGTCTCAGTGCAGGACAAGAAGCTAATGTTAGAACAGAATATAGAGAAACAGAGTGGTTCCGATTGGAAAGGGAGTCAAACAAGGATCCATTTTATCACCCTATTTGTTCAATTTATATGCAGAAAATATCATATGCAAAGCTGGCTTAGACTCAAAGGAAGGAGAAGTGAAAATTGGAGAAAGGAATATCAACAACCTAAGATAGGTAGATGACACTATAATACTAGCAGAAAATAACAAAACCTTGAAACAATTCCTAATGAAAGTTAAGAAAGAAAACTCAAAGGCTGATTTGAAGGTTGAACATTATGAAAACTAAAATAATGGCCATGGAGGATCTATACAAATTCAAGATAGACAATGAAGGAATTGAAATAAAGACTTCCCATAGTTTGGATCAGTCATTGACCAGAATGGAAATCATAGTTAAGAAATCAGGGGAAGACTAGAACTGGGAAGGGCAGTTATGAAAGAATAAGACAAGATCTTAAATTACAAAGATATACAACTGAACACTAAAGTGCAGGTTTTTCATGCCATTGTATTTCCTATCACTATGTTTGGGTGTGAGAACTGGGTAGGAAAGAAAGCTGATAGAAAGAAAATCAACTCATAGGAGATGTGGTGCTGAATAAGAGTTCTGTGGATACTTTGCACAGCTAGAAGCACACAAAAATGGGTACAAGAGCAAATCAGAGCTGAATTCTCCCTAGAAGGCAGGATGACTAAATTGAGGCTGATGTACTTTGGCCACAAGGTGGGACTCAATAGAAAATATGACAGTGCTCAGAAAGATAGAAAGCAGTGGAAAGACAGAAAGACCACACATCAGATGGATAGACTAAAATTAAAGAGGATATGTCCTACAGGAACTGAGCAGGACCACTGTAGTTAGGGTGCCTTGGAGATGTTTCATTCACAAAATCACCAGAGGCTGTCAGATTGAGGGCAGTTAAGAACAAACCACTAGAAAATGGCTCTGAATAGTTCTCTGAAAGGCTGAAGGAAATCCCCCCCTCCCCATGAATTATATGGTGAATGAGTATAGCTAAATAATGATTTAGAAAAAACAACTTTAAGGTTTAATAATAAGGGGAAAATGATAACAAACAGCATCTAAGCTTAAAGTCAACATTTTCAGAAAGGCTTACAAACCACCTGCTATTCAGTATGGGCCTCACTAAACCTATATGATTCTGTGAATTTGTTAAAACGTTAGTGAGATCACTGCATTCCAAGAAAGTTTATTACTTCCACATGCCTTCCATTTTCTGCCAGAAAATAAGTTATGCTAAGATCACAATAATTGGAATTGGCTTCTAAGAGATCTTGGGAAAGAGACTCCATGCATAATTATTTTTATTTGCCAAAGTTTGCACTGTTTCATTAAGATAACACTGAGGGAAGACACAGTTGCTTGAGAAAACTGACGACTGATCTACCCGGGATGTCCAAACTCTTGGCTACAGGCTATTCTCTTGAGTTATCTTTGGAGATACCATCGAGCAAAATACTTGGATGTCCCTTCCAAACTACCATGGTGTTTTTAGAAACTCAAAACATTCTCTTTGCAATCATACTTGCTAGCTGTCATCAGCCAACTCTCCCATCAATCATGTATCGATGTGCACAGAAACAAGAAGTTCCAGGCTTTTGTTATGCCATGAGCTGTGACTTGTAGCACATGTTGCACAGCGTATTTTCTTTAACCAATATCTGTAGTTGCCTTGTAAACGAAATGCATTGGAAAGGGTGACAGAGAACAGATAGGCGAGATAAATTAAAACAGACAAGCAACAGCTTCCTGAGCAGCAAAATCTATTTCACTGACCTCCTATTCAAAATCTTCAAAGTCTGTTTCACTGATAGAGCTGGCGTTATGTGTCTTTATCTAAAGCACTCTGAAGCTGGCACAGGAAAATTCTGTCTTGTTGACCACCAGGAGGAAAAAACCATCTCCTTTTCCCAGAGAGAAAGATTTAAAAACGCCATCTCTTTCTTCCCTGCCCTCATACACATTTTCTCCTCTGGCCAACCCAAACCAGTGTCAATGGAGTTTATTAGACAAGGGAAATTGGAAGCATAATCCAATGGCAATCCGAACGCAATCATGGGGTTTAACATTATTGCATGATAGACTACCACACGCAATTTTGGGCAATGGCAAGCTATTTTCGGGCAATGGAAAGTCAGCTCAAATGCAATTCGAATTGATGTAAATTCACTGAACTAGCAAATTCACATGAATGCGTTCTGGCCCCACTTTTTCATTCAAAATTAAGAGAAATTCTTCCCGTGTGATAAACTCTAATGTGCACAAGGCAAATTCCTGTTGTTTCCTCCCTGTGTCTGTCTCTTGGGTTTTATTCACCTTTAAAATAGTTTCCTTACACTTGCAGAGTGGTTTCATACTAAAGAATTACAGCACTATGATTCTAATTTAACTGCTGTTGCTGCATCCTATGGAACCCTGGAATTTGTAGTTTGATGTGGTACTAGACCTTTCTGGCTGAAAATTTTAAATGCCCCTCCAAAAATAGCAAATCCCAATATTCCATGAATGCAGCAATGGAAGTCAATTATAAGTGAGAATGGGAGTTAAAGTGAAAGGTAAAGCAAAATTAAAATGAAATCATACTGCTATAAAGTCTGAAAGGGCTCTTGAATTCTACAAGGATTATTTCAGATTCAGAAAAACACTTTTTTCAGAGCTGAAATCAGTTCCCACTCAAACTGTTCTTTGGAAAGGTATGATGATACATTTCTTTAAAATGGCCTGTTAAACTGTTGCAGTGTTTATTTATGTCTGTGAAGGGTTTTACACTTGAAACTGTTTCCCAGTGACAGTTTTAATGAATTTATTGTTCAATTTGTTTTGAATAATTTTGTTAGCCACTTCGAGCACTTTTTTTCTTTTATGGGAAAGGAAAGAGATAAATATAACATAGTAAAGGAAATAAACCTGGATTGCTAGATTCCACTCTCCATCAAGTTGTTCCTGAAGGCAGTTGCTCCTTAGAAAGTGATACTGCCTTGGGCAACAAGGCAATTTGAAAGAATGCAACCCAATTATAAGAATCTCTCAACTTCATCATGAATTACTCTTAATTATCTGACCACATGAAACAAACCTGGCAAGAAAGAAGCAGCCATGAGAGAGTCATTCATAACAACATAAAGACAGCTGCAAATGGCCCAAGTAAGACACACATAAACACTGTTTTAAGAAGATCCCGCTAATATTATGGCCTAATGGGGATGGCAGGAAGAAAATATTTTGTAACCTGTCATGGCATGCAACACATTCCATGTGTGAAAACTGGATATTAAGAACTCTTCTGTACCTCTGGGCAACATTTCTTAGAGAACAGGTTAATTCACACCAAATCAGATTAGAAAGTAATAAATCAGTATTTTGGGAAATTCCTGCCCCTTTCCTTTTCTCAGGAGCTATGAAGGTAAAACATGGAATTTTGAATCTTCCCAAGGGCTGGTACTGCTTGGATTTCTTCTACACATGCAGCCAAGAAGCACAGGTCATATAATACAAAACAGCACTGTCAAAGCCTGGATTCCTACAATGCAATAATACAGAAATGCGGGAGTCTGTTTCATGTATGCCCCCATGCACAAAATTTTCAGCCTCAAAAAAGCCCCAAATCAAGCATATACACTAAAAAATCAAGGATTGAGGGACAGTAGTTCACTGGGAGGACACATACTTTACACAAAGTCCCAGGTTTTTCTCCCAGGCATCTCCATTTAAGGCCAGGAATGAATCTTGCCTGGAGCCCTTCAGAACAATTGACAGTCAGATCTGCCAGTAGTGAGCTATGCACTCAGTGGTCTGATTCATTAGAAGGCAGTGTATGATGTTCCTTTCTTCTTACAGATTTCACTGCAACTACACCAGTGTTATCAGGAGATGGAAGAGGGAAAATAGCACAGCTAACCGACAGCTGTAATTATCTTTAGCATTATCTTTTATTAGGGAAGCAATCTTTACAACTCAACTCCCATAACAGGGTGGTACTACATTCCTTTGAGTGTGAAAACAACTTTTCCCCAGAGAATATGCACCTTCAGAGTATGCATCTTGCCAAAAGAAATCTAAATCTTGGCTGTGAAATGATGGGCTTGCCGTCAATAAAATCTATTGCTCTTTCTCAGGTCGGTAAAATTAATTTTCTTTTGCACTTGTATGGCCTCAAGGGACTTTGCTGCATGACAGACTCCCCACACCCTTTTGGATCGGTGACTCAACAGGCCCCAGTTTTGGCGCAAGTGCAGCTAATGATCTGCAATTTCATATCAACATATCAGATTTGTTTTTGAATGCAGAAGCAAAAACAGTAGCTGAATAACAACCAAATAAAAACAAAAGCAGGCTGGTGTATGTTTATAACATAGTGGCAGCACAACACAGAAATAAAGCAATTCCCAGATTCTGTCTTTCAGTCCCAAAGGAGTTTTAATAAATCTCCTGTTCTCTTTTGTGCTACGTGTGGATAACACTGTGTGTTGTAAGAGAGGAAAACCATACCCTCCAACTGTCTTAATTTGGCAGGGACAGTTCTAATTATTCCTCTGCCATCACACTTTTTCACCTACCAATGTCCCAGTTTTTCTCTCTCCCTCCCACTTCCTACCTTTATCCCCAGCTTTCTTCAGTTGCTGCAACTTGAATTCAAAATGCAAAAGGAGTGCTGGACTATGACTCTGGTGACCAGAGTTTGATACCTCCTTGGGCATGGAAACCCACTGCATGACCTTGGTCAAGTCACACACTGTGAGCCCCAGAAAACCTTGTGATAGGGTTATCATAAGTTAGAAATGATTTAAAGACACACAAGAAAACTCAGCAAGAGAGATAGAAAAGAGGAGGGGTCAGAATTTTGCCCTTCCCTGTAGACTCAGACAAACACAAACTGCTGCAACCTCTTCTAGTTTGTCTGTTCTTCCTTATAAACAACCTTTGTCATCTTGACTCCACTCTGATACTGGTCACCTGGACTCCAGTTTTCATCTGTGAAATACTGGGAGGTCGGAAAACCTCTTCTTTCAGTTGCTAGCCTAGATTCTAGTAGGCTCTCCAATGCACTGGAAACCAGAGGAAAACATGCCATAAACAATAAAAATAGTCCTGTATAGATTATAAATATCAGTCATTTATGATCTGTTGTTTTTGATCTGTTTTGATGTGGTTTCTAATGTCTCCGACCCTGTCTTTGTTATTTTTGTGGTGCCTCCTGATGCATTGACAAGCTCTCCTTTCATGTCCATTCCAGAGTTGGGATGAAAAAAAGCTCTTCATTTTTCACCCCTGCATCACTTTCTCTTCCATCTGATTGTTCTTTTTTGAAAAAAAGAACCCAAAGTACTTTCCATCTCAAATATATGATCTATGAATTTTGGCCAATTCTTCAAAAACCAAGTGAAACAAAATTCTCCTCCATTGTCCCGGCCAAATGAAATAAGTACAGCTGTTCTGAGCTTGGAAAGGACCATGCTGGATTCGCCTGCCAGATAGGTATTAAGGACAAGGAACCTTTAATTCATCATGATAGTGCAGGGGTAGGCAACCTGCGGCCCGCGGGCCGGATGCGGCCCGGCAAGGCCTTGGGACCGGCCCCAGCCTGGTCCTGCCGCTGATTGCCACCGGGGCCTTTGGGGGG
>NC_056525.1:17008759-17121398 GCF_019175285.1 Sceloporus undulatus | reverse complement strand
TATGTTCTTGTTTAAAATGTGAAGCTAAATATATTATAACTGAATACACTGCTCCCTCGGGTTACGAAATTAATTCGTTCCGCGGCCGCTTTCGTAACCCGAAAAGCCTTCGTAAGCCGAATTGCCATAGGCGCTAATGGGGAAAAGCCGCGTTTCGTGCGAAAAAGCGCCGAAAAGCACCAAAAAAATTTTTCGTAACCCGAAAAACATTCGTAACCCGGAACAATTATTTCCAATGGGATTTTTTCGTATCCCGGAAATTTCGTAACCTGGGTATTTCGTATCCCGAGGTACCACTGTACCTCCACTGTGACTCGAAGCAGCTTTATTTTGGCTGTCTGTAACAGGCCATAGTCTATTTTACACTAGAATACATTCTGTACTTCATAGGTATATTCCGAGGCCTCGAAGCTGACAACCAAATAGACCTTGCCTGTAAAAATGGTTCCTTATTTTGAATCAATTATTTTCTCTTATAGTCTCCTATATGAATCAATTATTTTCTCCTATAATCTACTAATCTGGAGAAAGGTAGAAAAGAACCTTAATTAAATTATTTAAATCATATTCCTTTCCGTATCTTAGCTTGTGTTCTGTCTCTCTATATACAAGTCTACATTACAAATCATCCTTAGAGACCGCTGGACACAAAAAAGCAGGATATGAAAATGAAAAATATGAAAATTAAAAATGGGATAAGGCTAAATGTACAAAAGTAAAAAACAAAACAAAAGCCCAACACAAGTAAGAATTCAGCTAGGAATGCAAATTTAAAACAATATGAAACACACTTTAAATATAGTTTAACAATGGAATTTAAAGACAACAGCATTACAAACCCTTTCTATTGCCTGCTGGCAGAAGAAAGGAACTAGGCAACTGAATCTCCGTGGCATGGAAATCCACAACCTGGGAGCAGCCACCAAAACAGCCCTCTTCGGTGTCCTCATCAAATATCACTATGATGATGGGGGGACCAAGAGAAAGACTTCTCCTGAAGATCTTAAAACTCAGCCAGACTCCTACAGGGAAATATGGTCTCATTATGTTTTCTCCCTCACTTAACATTTTTAAAATCAGGAATCTTTTTCAGCCCTCTCTAATTAGGGAGATGTCTCAGTAGCATTGGACATTTCAGTGGTGGATAGAAGGTCTAACAGTTGATCTTTGCTGCCTTCCTTTATATAGGGAAAGTAAGACATGATCCAGTTCATAACCACACATGTCAGCAGTATTGTATCACTGTCACTCACTACCCCTTGCTGTCATTTGTGAAGCTGAAGACAGGATTGTGTTGATCTTTTCTTTTGGAGTGGTACAAAGTTCTCTTTCCTGAGACATTATGGCCTGAATCCTACAGCTTAATTTCAGGCTAACGTGGTGTATGTGGGACAGCATGGTGTAGTGGTTTCAGTACTGGACTAGAACACTGGGAGACCAGGGTTCAAATTTCAGCTTGGCCATGGAAACCCACTGGGTGACCTTGGGCAAGTCACACTCTCTCAGCCTCAGAGGATGGCAATGGGAAGCCCCCTCTGAAGAAACCTGCCAAGAAAACCCCATGATAGGGTTGCCTTAGGGTCACCATAAATCAGAAATAACTTGAAGGCATACAACAACATAAAAGTAGACTATGCTAAACACTGTGATGTGCTAATGATATGCAGAGACAGCTTTTCCTCCCATAGAGTATTGGAAAAATATCGTCCTCTACAGGAAACCTAATACACTCCTTAGGGTTGCCATAAATTGGAAATGACTTGAAGGCACACAACAAGTTTCAACTAGTATAGATCCAGTAAATGAGTTACTGAATGGTGTACCAACACACAGGTAAATCTCAGTGATTGAATAGGTCTATCTAATTGGGTTTAAGAGCTGCACTGCAGGAATGGTGTAGTAGTCTGACACTGCTTTTACTGCCATGGCTCAATTATATGGAATTGTAGTTGTGTGAGATATTTACTCTTCTCTGTTAGAAAGTTCTGATACTAAACTAACTATAAATTCTAGGATTCCATAGCATTGAGCCATGGCAGTTAAAGCAGTGTCATACTGCATTATTTATGAGTGTGTTCCTTATGAATACCATTCAAAGCAATGAGAATTTTGCTGCTGAGCTTTACTTAAGGAGACTGGCATTCTTGTCACATTTGCATTAATCTGTTCATATTTTACAGGGAGTCTATGTACTTCCTAAATGCCCCAGGAAAGAATCAAGTCTTTGTTCAAGAACCCTATTTTTTAGACAACATTATATACGTAAGTTCATTGAGTTTAGCAAATGCCATGCAAGCATCAATCACTGCAGCTAAATTTGAAAAGCCCTTAGTTTGAGTCATTTGACAAACTTGCCCTGAGAGTAAATTAATTTGGCAGCTCATGATGAGTTGATTTAACCATCATATAATTCTATCCATAGGGAAAATGACTTTTAAGGTGTTTTTAGTACTACAAGGGAAGTTGAAACTTGATAGTGTGGCCAACTCTGCATTCCAGATAAGGAATGATTTTTAATTCAGTGTAGCATCCCATGTGTGCATGCATGCATGTGTGAGAGAGACAGGCAGACAGCAATTGAGAGGGGGAAAAGAGGGGAAAGAAAACTCTAACCTAAGTATTTGAAAGCTGCAAAATTTTATTCTGTTCATTTTCAAATAAAGTCTTATGAAAATTCACAGATCTCTTCATGAACAAGATGGAAAGAATTTGAGGTTTTAAAAAACAGCAGGTGAGAAAATGGAAATCTAATAAACTCACCCATCTAGGAAGACAGCTTTGAATACTTTAGCTGTTAAAACTCTGACTGTTAAATCCTGTGCATTCAACAATGTCATTGCTGAAGGTTTATTTTTTTAAACCTTCCAGGCAGAAACCTCATGATAAATGGATAAATGAATAAATATTGGAAATATTTGAATTGGAAAATGGATAGATAAATAAGTAAATAAATAAATATTGGAAATAGTTGCATCTGTTGAACATCATGAAAGCAGATAATTAATAATTCCATTTCATTTTGCAACAATAAAGCATCCAGTTTCCCCTTTATAGTTTAGAATTGTTCCTTTTGGAAACAATGTTCTGTAATGAACCCATGCTTTCCTTTGCTTTTTTGCTCGGTTATTCTTATACTTAAAGATCTTAAGATTTTAATTTAAAATATTTCTTTCAGTGATGGTGTTTCTTATCTGCTTTGCATATGTAGTTGTGGGGTGGATGGGTAAACTGTGCACCTTGTTTTACAATTGTTTGTTCTCAAATAAAATTGTTTTTTCTAAAAATAATTAAAAAGAAAATTTCATTTGGTTTATTTTCAAAAGTCACATCCCCCCCCCCCAAACAGTAAACATGACATTACAAAGAAAGATACAGGATTAAGTTAAATGCACAGACCATGTCTAATGACAGTTTCTCATTGAAGAAAGCAAAAACATATGGGGGGGGCGCTTGGGGTATAAATGCTAATAAATAAGATGCTTAACTTTATATCATTGAAACAGTGCAGTGCCACTTCGGGTGAATCAACAGTGCAGAAATAAAACAATTTTACACTTTAATGGTCATGGCTCCATCCTGTGGCATCCTGGGATTTGTAATTTGGTGAGGCAGCAGAGGTCTCTCATAGACCAGGATGACTATCTCATCAAACTACAAATCCCAGGATTCCACAGGATGGAGCCATGACCATTCAAGTGGTGTCAAACCGCTTTATTTCCTCAGTATGACAAGAGCCTAGGTTTTTCCGAAACAGGACAGTTCTCTGGATAAAATACAAGCAATGTAGCTAGAAATGCTAAGTCTAATACACACAAGAAATCTGTTTCCTGTTCTTAATTGTGATTAGTCAAAAACTGCAACCCAAATTGCAAGGATGGAGTTTTTCAGCACCTGCTCTTCATCCAAAATTGATGGCAGGGAGCTAAGAGAACCTAAAATGGATTTGCTGTCTTCCTGATTTTTTATGCTGCTATACAGCTTTCTGAAAACCAGTGAAGATGTTAGTAAGGGGGGGGGGGTACCTTTAACTATTTAATTCTAAAATGCCTTATTTAATTCTAAAAGTCACTTCCAGTTAACTTTTGGGTTTTGGGTTGTTGTTTTTAAAGGCCTATCATGGATCTAAAAGCTACCCACTCCAATAAGGCAAAAGTGTGCTTGACAACTCATAGAGGACACTTGGGGGCAAAAAACCCCCCACAACCTCAGTTGAATTTTGGGGGCCACAAAAATGGTCATATTCTGCCTTTCTCCCAGGATTCAAGGTGTCTTATAATAATTTGTAAAAAATCAAGCTTTTTAAATTAACTTTTTAAATTTAAACTTTTAAAAATTAAAATTAAAAAAGAATTAAATCACAATATTACAGTTGAAACATGATTAAAAACAGTTTTAAAAAATCATTTAAAATATAATTGCCAGTAAAAGGGTTTAAAACACAGCACATCACTTCACACATACACACTACTGTTCAGTAATTAAATAGTCAAGACCTGCCTGAATAAAAAATATCTTCACTTGCCAGTGGAAAGAGAACAGAGATGGAGCCAACTGAAGCTCCTCAGAAAGGTGCTCCACAGCCTGAGACCTCTCACAGTGATGCAAGAGCCCCACTGATCCTAGAGAAGTAACACTGGTCTTCCTACTTTTCACAATTTGTCATAGCCCAGAGAAATGTTGGGTGAGGAGGCTTTCAGACAGTGCTGTTTTCCTTATTGCCAAGACACCTTTCCACAGAATAGGCAAGGCCCAAAGCACTGGAAATAAGAAAGAAGGCGGAGGCAGTGGTATTGGCAGCAGATGTAGCATCCTCAACCATTGCTCATTCTTACAAGAAGGGTGGGCAGATGTCAATGGCACTTTTATGAGAACACAAAGATCCACCTAACTGAATGTGGTACAAGAGACACAGACTTAAAATGAAAGAGATCTGAGTCCAGGAGTTTGTTTTGACTATCACAGCAGAACAAAATTCATAGTCCCATCCACATCCATACCACATAAATTCACTCCTCATTCACTCCTCACTCAACATTTACAAAAAAAAAAAGTGCTTTTGAGCTGTATCTTGCATGATACCTTGGCCGCCGGTGTGCTTGAGTGAATCTGAGAGTTGTGTCTGTGGTTATCTGGTGATCCCAAGGGATGAATTTTGGCATACTAAATTTCAACCCTACCAGGCAGGTATGTCTGCAACCAATAGCATGAGTTTTCAGAAAGTTCCCCTTGGTAATTTGTTTCAGCATAAAGGGGGGGGGGAGAGAAAGATAAATAATCTAGCAGCGGCTTTCAGACTACTGATTTATTTCAGCTTGACCTTTTTTGGTTTTCAATCCACTTCTTCAGACACACCAGCAGGGCATGATGTTAAACCAGGATATCTGCTTATGTAGATGTCAGTCCCATTCTGAATTCCAACCATTCTCTTTGTAAGAGAAACTGATACAGAAAATTTATGTTGCATTTCAGGAATTTCTCTGTACTCTTCTGGTGCACCTTTTCCATCATGGCAATTTAATGGCTCTCCTTTATTTATTTTTGGTTTTTGAAGATGACTATCATCAGTTGGACAGGGATGGTATATTGAGATGGACACATTCTTGAATATTACACTCAATGGACAAAACCAGTCCTAAAATTCCACGAAAGACCTGTTCTGTTAATGGACTCTGTAAAATTCTTTTCTGTTTGCAGAGTGCCCAGGCTTCAGCATATGGTGCCAGAGAAGATACTCTGAGATTAGTCTATCTGGCTATGCTTAATTTATATCTCTTTATGCATTTCATTCTGATTTGGCTCTGACTTCTGTCTTTTTGTTATAGTGTTCAGCTACAGGCATCCTTTTGTTTTGTTTTGTTGCTCTCCATAAGCATTCCTACACAACCACACTCAGGTAAGCAAATCATAGTTCAGCATCCCAAAAGATCACTGCTGTGATATCCATCAACATCATCATCAGTATAACCAATGATGGTTATAAGGCATTATTCAGCTTATAATAAGTATGTTTCATTTGTTTATTCAGCACAGTACTTTGATAGATTATAGCTCTCCAAGATCTCAGATCTTACAATAGACATAAGTAGTTAAGGGTACTCTTGGTGGCAGTTGATGGCTTCTAAGTCAGTGAAAGATTGGACCGCTCCAGTTTTAAGTCTGAACTTTGACAGAACTGTTCAGAGTGCTGAACCCTATCTCCAAAACAGATTCATTGTCCTATAAAGTTCAAATTATAGTCTAGAGCAAATTCACTACTTCACATATATAAGAACCATCAACCTCCACCAACTTTAAACTAACTTTGAAAAGTTACTTTTTTGGACTACATCTCCTTGGAGTTTCCAGGCATTGCAGCCCCAAAAGGTAACTTTTCAAAGCTCTGCTTCCAGTCCTTTCTGTGCATGAATCAGGCAGCTTGATGATTGTTAAAAGCCTTAACTTTCCCTACACAGTCTGACAAGTACATTGCTAATCACTCAAAATGAAAACACTTTTATTTATGTAACACTTTCATTCTTGTGAAATTGAGTCTTCTCTAATAAAGGTAACACCTTTGCTATTTATCATGCAAGGCTTTTAGAGCAGAGAATGCTTTTGTGGTTTGAAATGCACTCCAGGCATATTTTATGGAAGATTCCCTTTTGATGCTCATCTTTTTCAGCATTGCAAGCAGATGGCACCACCTTCTGTTACTTGATGGGATAACCCTAAAGAGTATTTTCCATTAGCCACAATTTTCCTTTCCTCTTAGAATAAAGGAATTGCAGAGCCATTTATGATCTTCATTGTGGAAACTGGGACCTACACTGACACACACCCCTAAATCCCTGGGCACCCCTCAAAAATGGCCCCTGAAAAAATAATTGTTCAGCCTAAAAGGTGTTAACATCCAGAAACCTTCATTCAATATATGGGATATGGATTTATTTACATTATTAACTTTATTGTGCTCCGTACTCCCCTTAACCTTCCGAAGCAACATTTCCTAACCCAAATTCCAAGCTCCTTCCCTGTGTTTTCCAGTGTATTTTAATCTTCTGTCCCTGAAAATCACGTTGGATTATGACTTTGGAAAGCAGGGTTCAAATCCCACCTTGGGCAAGTCACACTTGCTCAGCCTCAAAAGATGACAATGGCAAACCCTCTCTGAAGAAACATGCTAAGAAAACCCTATGATAGGGTTGCTTTAGGATCTGAAGGCATGCAACAACAATGTTGATTTTAATGGTTAATGGTTTAACTTTATAAATTGTGGAATCATTTTAAAATAACTCTTATATTTATACTTTTATTGATGATTTTGTATAATTAGTACTTGGAATGGAGACTGCCAATCAATACTAGGTGCTGTAGAGTATATTTCAGAGGAAGGAAATGGCAAAACTACCTCTGCCAAAGAAAAGTCTGTAAAAGTCATGGGGTTGCCATAAACCAACAGGCAACTTGCAGGCACACACACACACAGAGTTTTAATCCGTGTTGTTTTTAAATTTGTTGTTATCTGCTTTGAGTCCCATTATTGGAACAAAGGTGGGATATAAATGAATAAAATAAATAAAAGCGGGATATAAATAAAATAATTATATGAGGAATAGTAAGAGGAGCAAGGAGAAGAGGAGGAGGAGGAGGAGGAGAGGGGGGGAACAATACAGACTAGAATGTGAATATTTGCTAAGTACATAACATCATGGTATTGAAAAGAGACATCCTTCCAGGCAGGGTATGGGACTTCAGCGTTTATGGTAAAACATTCAATAGGAATAAAAAATATTACCCAATATTGCTTTGAATAGTATAGCATCATAGTTCAAACTGGAATTCAAACGGGACATAATGGACATAAATAACTGTGTGAAAAAATCTTAATATTTCTGCAAAGAAAATTAAGGTTCTCCACTTAGAACAATCATGCATCAGCAGGGAGGCTCAACAAATATGGTATCTCACCATAAAAGTGGCACCAGAGGAAATATAATCTGTATCAAATATGCATAAGCTAATTTGTATCTAACATGCAAATGTAGATATAATTACTGAGCAATCAGTCCAGATATTGTGACACCTCCTCCTTTATCAAAACCTTTCCCACATGCCCTACTCTTTTAGGAATGATGGAGGTGATAGTCTAACACAGCTGGAAGGAGCCAAGTTGGAAACAATAAACTAATCATTCAAATGGGAACAGAGGAATCCAGGAGAAGACAGTATCTTGCAGTAAATAGCATTAAAACTAGCAGCGGTTAAACCATTCCTGAAAAAATCCTCCCTAGATCCCCTGGTGAGAAGCAGTTACAGACTGGTCTCCCTTTTACCATTTCTGGGCAAAGTGATTGAGAGGGCAGTTGCCTTCCAACTCCAGGCTATCTTGGAGGAAACTGATTATCTGGACCAATTTCAAACTGGCTTCAGGGCGGGATATGGAGTTGAGACTGCCATGGTCACCTTAGTCGATGATCTCCGTCTGGGCATCGACAGGAGAAGTGTGATCCTGTTGGTGCTCTTGGACATCTAAGCGGCCTTTGATACCACTGACCATGGAATCCTTCTGGAGCACCTGAGGGAGTTAGGAATTGGGGGCACTGTACTCCAGTGGCTCCATTCCTACCTCTCGGGCAGATTCCAGATGGTGATGCTGGGGGACAGCTGCTCTTCTAAAAGAGAGCTGACATCTGGTGTCCCTCATGGTGCCATTCTGTCCCCTATGCTGTTTAACATTTACATGAAGCTGCTAGGTGAGATCATCTGGGGCACGGTGTTATCAGTATGCTGATGACACCCAAATCTATTTCTCTATGTCTCCGACTGCTGCATCCTCTGGATGCCTGCCTTGAATTGGTAATGGGCTGGATGAGGGAAAACAAACTCAAGCTCAATCCAGAGAAAACGGAGGTACTTGCGATAGGTACCCCAAGTCCGGGGAAGGAATTTTGTCAACCAGTCCTGGACGGGGTAACACTTCCCCTAAAGGACAAAGTTTGCAGTTTGGGAGTACTCTTGGACTTGTCCCTGCAGTTGTTATTTCAAGTAGATGTGACAGCCAGGAGTGCTTGGTACCAACTTCAATTGATATGCCAACTGCACCCCTACCTGGACCAAAAGGACCTTCAAGCAGTGGTACATGCACTGGTAATCTTTCATTAAGATTTCTGTAATACGCTCTACTGGGGGCTACCCTTGTACCAAATTCGGAAACTTCAACTGGTTCAAAATGCTGCAGCCAGATTGGTCACCGGTACACCTAGGTTTGACCATATAACACCAGTGCTAAAATCTCTACACTGGCTGCTGATTAGCTTCCGGATGCAATACAAAGTGTTGGTTATTATCTTTAAAGCCTTACAGTTACCTGCAGGAACGCCTCTCCCTACACAATCCGCCACACACTCTCAGAACAATTGGGAAGAATTTGTTAGAACAACAAATGTCTAGATAAACAACAACTTCTCAAAGAGCCTTCACTGTAGCTGTTCCTAAATTGTGGAATGGTGTTCCGGAGAAGATCTGTCTCTTTGCCTCCTTGGAGGCATTTAAGAAGGCAGTTAAGATTGATCTCTTCCAGTGAGCTTATCCACCTGACCTAGTGTAAGAGATATCGCTCCACCTCCTTGATTATTGTTTGATTACACTGTTCTTGTAGTGATGATAATGTAAGTTTTAATGTAATTATTACTGTATTGTATTTTATTTATATGTTTTGTATGCATTTTATGGCTGTAATCCTGCCTCGATCCACCTGGGAAAGATGGGAAAATATAAATAAATAAGCATTATTATTATTATTATTATTATTATTATTATTATTATGTGCCTTTTCATTTGAAGCCTTCAAGTTTTCAAAATCTGCTCCTACTCTGTTTCTTCACCTTTGAGAAACTACTGCTTCCCTTTAATTCTGCTTACCTTTCTAATGTTATTTGGGAGAAAAAAATAAATTGAATTTAGTGCTAATAGATCTTTCTGGGAAATGGTGAAGAGGAGAAATAGTGCTAGGACAGATTTCGAAGATGTCAGGGCAAATTTGTTGTTCTGTGCCTGCAAGTTGACTCCAACTCATGGCCATCCTCTCCTAGGGTTTTCTTGGCAGGGTTAATTCAGAAGAGGTTTCTCATTGCCTTCCTCTGAGGCTGAGAGACTGTGATTTGTTCCAAGTTAACTAGTGCATTTCTGTTAGGATTGTGAGATAAAATAAAGAACAAAAATCCTGTCTCTTTAAATTCACCAGGTTAATTTTCCTCCAACACATAGTTGCCATGACTGAGCAAGAATTCAAAACCTGAGACTCCTAGTCCAACTCTTAAAGCACTACACCACATTGCTTCAGAGCGTGATTTTCTGAGGCCTTATTTTCTCCTTCTTCTTGATCTTTCTGAGAAACCATTTCCCAAGCCTGAGAAGGATCTGCTTATTTCAGGTGATGACCCTTGAAGGTACCAGATGCCAGGAAAAATTAGCACTGCTTCTGAGCTGCCCTCATTTATTTCAAAGGATTTAAAGAAAAGCTGTGCATGGAGGCGTCTGTGCATAAGGATGATTCATGCATACTTTTGCTTATCCAGTACATAGTTCAGGCATGCTTCACTTTACTACATATAATATTTCTGTCAAAGTAGAAAGGAATACATTGATTATAGCAGAATGAGAAACTGTGAAGGATTAGAAAGTTAGAGAAGTGTAGTCTTCAACTAATGGTGACCCTAAAAGGTAGCCTTTTCCTAGGGTTTTTTTGGCAAATTTTTTTCAGAGTCAGGTTTGCCATTGCCTTCTTCTGAGGCTGAGAGAGTGTGACATGTCCAAGGTCATCCAGTGGGTTTCCATTGCTGAGCAGGCATTTGAACCTTGGTCTTCAGAATCGTAGTCCAACACTCACACCATTACAGCAGACTGCCTCTTTTCAAAGTGACTTACATACATTTTAACCCCTAGGAAGAAGCCTGACTTAAAAGTGCTCCAACAGATAGCCAAAGTCCATGGCTGACCCAGTTAAATTCAGCTGGCACTTGAAAAGACGATTCATTTACAAAACCCAGACACAGCCCTCTAGTCTTTCTTCATCTCACTCAAGCTCCTTTGGCAGGGCATTTGACCTACCAAATTGGTGGGGTAATGATGATGATAACAATCATAATTTTTAAAAATAATAATAATAGGGGTTTTATTTGTTGTCAAAAATATTTTATTCAAATATCATAAATAGCCTTCAAGGAAGTTCTAGATTTATTTCCTATATTATTATTTCAGTCTTTGTCCACCAGTGAAACAAGGATGCTCTACACCAGTGGTTCCCAACCTGTGGGTCAGGACCCCTCACAGGGGTCACCTAAGAACATCAGAAAACACATATTTGCATGTAGCAATGAAAATAATTTTATGGTTGGGGGTCACCACAACATGAGGAACTGTATTAAAGGGTTGTGGCATTAGGAAGGTTGAGAACCACTG
The DNA here is from genome assembly GCF_019175285.1 of Sceloporus undulatus. NCBI lineage: Eukaryota > Metazoa > Chordata > Lepidosauria > Squamata > Phrynosomatidae > Sceloporus > Sceloporus undulatus. Next base: position 17,109,959 of record NC_056525.1, on the reverse strand, counting down.
CTCTACACAGATTTCACAGGATGTCTCATGTTCACCCATCTCAGAGCTGCTTTGATTCAACAAGACGCCTGCCCCCAGGGTCCTTTGGATGGTCACTGTGGTGAATGGAAGATGGAGCTGACCAATGAGAAGGCAGCTGGAGCTCAGCCAATAGCTTGAGGGCTGGGGAGTTTAAAACGATTCCGAACAGAGAATCAGTAAACAGTTGGTTGACCGTTGGGAGTCAGCTGGGATTGTAGAATCTTGAGGGAAGGTTCTATCCAAGCCAGTGTGAGGGCTTTGGGTTACTAGAGTTGCTGAGGGGACTGAGAATTGGGATTTTGAAGTCCAAAGGAAAGGACTTGGGTCACATGCTCTAGAGAGTACTGTGTTGTGTCCCTTGATTGTGGTTGATAGCCTGTGGGGCTTAAGCACTGAACATGGAAATTGACAACACCAGTTATGTATATACATTGTAACTAAGGAAGATAACAATAACCAGTTTTGATACAAGTTTATTTATTCCATTCTGCTATTCAATAAACATTTGTTCTTTGTTTCAAATCTCACTTGGCTTATGTTGATTGCAGAGACAGCAACGCTACCTGCATTTTAAAATCTTTTGGTGTTCAAGGTGGACGCTGACAAGATATAAACCTCTACATACATAGTAATTGGTGGTAGCAGTTGGATAAAGATAATCCCTCAGGACTGCCATCATCCAAAGTCAGTGTTAAGGTGAAGGTTAACTGGACGGGGCCTTCACACCCCTTCAGGAGAAGCATCATCTCCCTGGAAGAGAAACACAAACAAACTAAGAGGTGTGAGTCATCAGCAACCATCCCCCAGCTTCAACCCAGACATAATCCACCCGCTTCTGTTGGTGACTTCATCCCCAAGCTTCTGTCTGCCAACATCCACCGGCTTCAACCCACAAATATCCACTGGTTCATCACATTCACTCTGTGTCTGGAAGACGGCCTCCGCCACCTTCTGAACACATGGCCCCAATCACGCCTGCACCAGATTCAGACCTCTGGCTCCATTCACTCTCCTTTCACTCACAGACATGCCCCAGCTTCAATTCATAAATATCCACCAAGCTTCCGTCAACGGGCTTCTGTCGGGTCTGTCAGCAAGTGTTAGGTCCAGGAACTCCACCAGCTTCAGGTCCCTAGTCTCAGCACCTGCTTAGCAAGTCACTATGAACTTGTCTTTTCATGATCATTTCCCTTCCATCTGCCATTTGGCCTCCTCTGCCTGCCATCCACCCTGCTCTGTGGGATGGACTGCTCTGAAGCCTGCCAAGCATGCAAGCCCTCTTTAGCCATTGCCTCTGTGATGTCACAAAGACCCAGAAACTTAACACAAGCCTCAGGGATTGGCTGAGCACTAGTGAGGTCAACAATCCCTCAGAATCAAGGGTTTTACAATGTCTCTTTGATATGCAGCACAAATACACATAATAAAACATGAGGGGTGAAGTTGCCCAGTCTTATCCTCTGATTCAGCTAAAGTATTTCAGGCTACTTCTCTTGGAATGTGGCTATTAGGTGACTGTTGTGAGGAGATGTGAGTGCAAACCACAATGGCTACTCTGTTTGTAGGGGTGGCTTGCTGTAATTATGTTATGATAGTAATTACTCATCTAGTCCTGGGCCCAATCATTGGCTGCCATAAAGTGGTAGACTCACATCAATTCTAGGGTTAGGGAGCGTGCACCATCTGCATGCTCTCTAACCCTAGTTCATGTGGATGGCACCATCGTTATGTGGCACCGTCCAAACGGGGCACGTGACAACAATGTTACGCACACAACGCATCCAAACGGCATGGCATGTGTGTGACGTCTCTGCACCACTGGAGGGTCTTTCCAGCGGCACAGAAAGGAGCTCCAAAATGGGTGCAGGAACAATCCTCATGGCTCTGGGGGTGTCTGGGGACATGAAGCCCCAAGGACACCCCTTTTCCATGCCAAACATTTTTTCGCTTCCCTGTGGCCTGGAAAAATGGCGGATTGGGGCTGCAGAGTTGCCGGTGAGGCTGTCCTGGCCCCAATCCGGTGAGAAAAGGGACGGGTGTAGGCTGCCCCTTTGGGGTAGTCTGTACCGCACCATTGTTATGTTCACTGGGCCAATATCATTCATGGAAACCTGCATTATAGTCTAAGAATGTATATTAACAAAATGGCATTCCCTTCCAAAATAAAGGAATAATTTTTTTATTTTGCCACCAATCATTCTACACCTTCACCCAATTTCAGTTCAGAGGACACCCAGCCCTCAGCGTAAAGAGCTCCAAGGAAGGAGACTCCACTACACTCAGAGGGAGTGTGTTCCACTGTTGAAAGCCCTTACTGTACGGAAGTTCCTCCTAATGTTTAGGTGGAATTCCTTAAACACTTCCGATTCCCTGGAGACTATAAGTCCTCCCCCGCCCACTTTTTGCTGCCACTTTTGGACGGACAGAAGCTTTGAAGGTGGGCAAATCACACGCTTGGAGATGTCTTGTAGTATCTGCAGCAATGGTGGTGTTTTCTTGTGTTATAACATCTGTTGAAGCCTGTGCCCGGCCGGGCAAAAAAATGTCATGTGATATCTCCTAAATGAAAGAAAGGCCCGTGGCAGCTGTGCTTTCATAGACTTCACTCTACTTTCTCAGATGTTTTGAGGAAGTTAGACTGAAGTCTCTGAAAGCTGCCAACTTTTTTCTTTCAATTAGTCTCAAAGGTGCTATAAGATCTCTTACATATGATCTACAGAGAACATGGCTAATCTTTGCATTCCAACAGTATGTTCTACGCTACGAGATGAGGAGAAGACAAAGGCAGTAGCCCGCAGCCTAAATTTTGCCCATGGTGCGGGTGGACAGATCATATTGAAATGTAAACATATAGCTGAGGCCATGTAATTCTAAAAATTTTACCTCAACAGGCTTCCACATCTCCATCCGGAAATAAATCTATGCACAAGCAGGACAACACTGAGCACGAGGGGCCGGTTCCAGACAAGCCAGATCCCTGCACCAGCACCAAGTAATAACTACTAAAGTCATCACATCTGGCCAGCAGACCCTGCAAACCTAGTCTATTGTAGTAGGATAAACCAATTCAGGCAAACCATTGATGAAAATCTGAAACAAAATGAGAGCTCAGGGTCTAATTAGTTCAGTGTTAATCTGCAAAGCGGAAGAAGGGAGGGATATTCCAAGGGCAAAACTTCAAAATATAGTCAAATCGATACACAGAGATCACTCACAACCGGTTCAGGGCACAATGGATGCAGTGTGATTCCGGAACAGACTAACCTCAGCAACTCGCTCTTAGGATGTTATGCAGATATTCCACTAGGCGAGCCCTTACATTGATGATACCTTTTATTTCTAAGGAGTCCCTTACTCCCAAGCCGACCTCACCTGTGTGTTGCGCACTCCTTCTGGAAGACTAAACACCTATTCAATACATTATCGGGCATAGCTCCCACCGATTATGAGGGGATCAGCCACTCTTTGTCCAACCTCATGGGGTCAAGTTACATCTGACTGTGAGAATCTGAATCACGGGGATGTGGCGGGGCTGACGCGCTGGACTGCATAACTCTCCAAACAGAAAAGGAAACGATGGCAACGCTGAGCAACAACAATCTACTTCGCACGTGTTCTCTGCAACAGTGTTTATTCCCAGTTCCAACTCCTCTCCCAGGTGCCAACAACAGGTCCAAACATTCAACAGAACCAATGAACTATAAGTCCTTAGAAAGCCCTTCGGGGATAGTCTCCCTGTTTTTAGGTGGAGGTCTTAACTTCAGCGCATCCTGCAGTCCTCCTGAGTGTTTCTCCAGCGGCTCGGGCCTGCCTTCTCTACGGTCTTTCCCTCGGCGCGGGTCCACACTCCCACTCTCGCCTTTGGGTCCCCCACCACTCGTCTCCAAATCCCCTAGTGGTTGGTCTCTCCATAACTGCTGTTGAGTAGTTACAAATGATCCTTCTGTCATTGGGTCCCTCAGCTCTATCCCTGGTGAGGGCCCCGCCTTCCTGAAATTGGGGGGCTGCATGTCACGGTTACCTTACCTACGCGGCTCCCTTTTTACTGAGAATCCCATCCCAGATCGGACAGCAATCCAACTTCCTACTCTTCAGCGCAGTCTCTGCCTCCCCGCAACTCTCCCTCTCCTTTATCCTCTCTCGGCTCCACCCCTCTTCCTCTCTCCCCGCCTCATGGGTTGTCCTCCTCCCTCTCCCCAACTTCTCTCATCCACCTGCTCCACTTCGTCATACCCCGTCCTCTATAAACACACCCTCGACGCGTCTCCTACCCCACTAAGACGGCGCAGTCCGTTTTTGTTCTGTGTTCTTGGGGTCATTCTCACTGGGGTATAATCCGCGTTCCAATCCTGCTCTGCCCTGCTTTGCAACGCGATTCCAAAAGGTCCCTCATTCTCATATGAACAGGGACCCTTTTGTGGAACATTGCTTTTTTGCTGGGCACGCTTTTGCCAGTCCCATTAGATGGAAACTGGGGAAGGCCGAGCGCCTTCAGTCGGTCGCACCTGCTGCCCCCTCTCTTTCTTCCTTTCTCTCTTCTTCCTCCCCTTCACTCTCGGCAAGCAAATGGGCCCCGCTAGCCCCAGCCAAGCAGTGGTGGCACCGGTTCCACAACGAAGGAGCACAAGGGGCCAGCGGCAGGAGCCACCAAGAAATCCTGACCATTCTGCCGCCTCATCCCTGCCATGAGAGGTGAGGAATGAAGAAGGCCATGCCCGGCTGAAGAGCTCAGGCATTGGAGCAGCCCCATCACCATCGCCCCCCCAATGGAGATCCCATGGGAGGGAGCACTTCCAATCCCCACTGACACGTGCCCACCACGGTGCCCATTCGACGAAGAAGCCCCTCTGAAAGGTGGGGGGAAGCAGCGAGAGAGGAAGCCTGAGCAGGACTCCTGGGACCACCCCCCCCTCCCCCCCGGGCCCCCCCCCCCCCCCTGTGTGGTGATGTCCTTGATGGCCTGACGCTGCGTTGTTCCGCTTCTCGGGAACTGGGTTGCCATCGGCCACTTTCCCGGGACTAACAGTGCCCACGCATGCTGGATTGCCATTAAAAAGGGATGGGCTTGTCTCTTCCCATGGGAAAAGAAGGGGGGAGCTGGAAGGAAAGTACGGAAGAAAAGAAGCGGCGAGGAGGGAGGACGGACGGAAGGAAGGAGGAAGGAGGCAGGAAGGACCAGGAAGCTCCGCAGCACTGGGCACGTAGAAAGCCTAGGGAGCAAGGCAAGGACAGGGGAGCTGGGAGGAGAAGGAGGGAGGATATATATCTCTTATATATATATAAATATTATATATATATATATAGAATGATCGAAAACAATTGATCTATTGCTAAAGCACGTAGTGCTTCTAAGCAATCTATGATTTTTCGATCAATCTATTTTTTTTTTTTTAAAGAACATTCTGCATCTGGTGTTCCCCCACTTATTGCGAACACTTCAGAATTGATTCTTCTAGAAAAAACCATCCCACTTTTTAAACCACTGTGTTAGGAAACCCGGGTTTATTGTGTTTTCATTGCCCTGCTTCTTTCTCCTGGAATTGTGAGGTTCAGAAGCAGTTTCAAATGGGAATGAGAGTCGTTTACTTTGGATCCTGCTTCAGATCAAACTGCTAGTGAAGGCATGAATGTGAAATCAATGGCAAGCCTGTTTCTTCTCTTTGGCTACATGCCTGCAGGGCAAATGCAGCCTTCATCCAAATAACATGTAAGCTAGTTGTCTGCAGAATTCCTTTGAAGTCATCTACAGATCCTGTGACAAATGTAAAAAAAAGTGGTTTGGTTTTACCAAACTACTTGCACATTACCTCTTTCTTTCTTTCTTTCTTTCTTTGTCCATTGAAAGCATATACAGTATTTTATAAACATGCAGGACTTTCTACTCTTAAACCCCCCAACTGGGATACATCGTCCCATCCATGCCTGGTTTAATGTTGACAAACTATCAATGAAATCAGGATGAAGAAATTGTTAACAGTTAACACCTGGACAGAGAAGAATTATCTAGTCACAGATTTCTTTATGAAGGTGAGATGCATTGTTTCCTTCTTTAAATTGTAATTATTATTTCTGAATATGAATGGATACACATAAATTTCCACAAGAAAATTTAATCCAAATTAGGTCTACTTTTTTGTGTTCTGGGTAGTGTACTTCCATTGCCCCTCCCCCTTCCCATTTTGGCAATGTATAAGCATCTAGCCTCATCAAGATGGATTCTGAAATGAATACAAAGGAAATAATATCTCACATGAAGTATACGAAGTTAAAGGGGTTCATTCATCATCAATGCCTCTGTGATTCAGGTAATCCAGCAGGGGGCCCTGTTGAAATGCATGTAGTTAAATTCTATGTCACTCAAACAAATTATACCAGCCCTCCATGGAGCCAAAGAAAGGCATTCTTTTTCTTATCTTCTATTCAGTACACATAAAAAAATGCGAGTCTTAACATTTAATGGTAACATGCTTTCAAAGAAGCAAGGAACTAAAGGGGGGGGGGGGGGGGGAGATGCTAAAAACCTAATTTATTATTTCTAAGTGACTGTCAGAGGAGGATGAGGGGAAGAATTATCCAATCTCATCCATTCCTTTTGATCTGCACACATCAGCAGATTTCAGTCTACCTAGTGGTCAACAGATTTAAAGATTTATTTTCCAAGGAATCATATGATGAAAGACTTCTTTTGTGACCTGCAACTATGCATTGTTTCCTTTGTAATTAGGAATGAAGGAAATCTGGGGCACTGGTCACACTCTCCAAGCATTCTCTCATCACTTTCATGGTATTTGCTATGGATGAGACATAGGGAAGGCATGTCTCATCATCTTAAATTGGTAGTAGGGGAGCTTGGATTATTTGGGTCCCAGGTAATTTGAGCAAAACCTTAAATTAGGTGTAATAGCTCATTCGCATCCAGTGCAGTTATTTCAACACTGGGGTGATATGACTCCTCACTGCTGCTCCTTCCAGTCACTGCAATTTGCACTAGCTGCAGCTTCCATACTATCTCCAAAGATAGCCCCAGTTTTAGCAGTTTGCAGAAGTCTCTCAGAGATGTTAATAAAGCATAAATTGCTGAGTCTAAGCCAGGGGTTTCCAACCTGTGCTCCAATGAACCCTTGGGGCTCCTCATGCAGTTCCCAGGTGCTCTGCGGCCACTCCAGGAAAATGAAATAAATAAATATTGGATCAAATTAAAGAATAAGACTATATTCTTATATATACTGTACTCCTAAACACCATTATCATGTAAGACATAGGATAGGCCTCTTAGGGGCTCTGCCATAGAAATAAGGGCTCCGCAAGTCAAAAACAAACACAAATAAACATGCAAATTAGGATCATCCAAGACATTGTATGCCCCAGTGACATGTAGATATGTGAGAGTTGGACCGTGAAGAAAGCAGATAAGTGAGAAAATAAATGCATTTGAGATGTGGTGCTGGAGAAGAGTGCTGAGGATACCATGGACAATGAAAGGACAAATAAATAGATCGTAAAGCAGATCAAGCATGACCTCTCCCTGGAAGCCAAGATGACTAAGCTGAGGCTGTCATACTTCAGCCACATCATGGGAGGGCATTACTCATTAGAAAAGGCAATAATGCTAGGAAAGGTAAAGGGTAGTAGAAAGAGAGGAGGACTTCATGCCAGATGGTTAGACCCAATAAGGAAGTCATGGGTATGAACTTGCATGACCTGAACAGAGTAGTTGAGGACAGAAGGTCTTGAAGATGTCTCATCCACAGGGTCGCCATGAGTCAAGACTGACTTGAAGGCAGTTAATAACAACTCTCTCTCTCTCTCTCTCTCTCTCTCTCTCTCTTCGATCTAGCTTTTTTTTGAAAAAAGCACTTAGAAGTGGTTTCCAATTAGTATGCATGGCACATTGTGCTTGATCTCTCCAAGTCTCCCTTATCTTGTAACTTGTTCCCTCTCTAAGGCTATCCCTTCCTCCCTGAAGCACACTATGTACTTTGCCAAGTTTTTTGAAAAGATGGCCATTTCCATTTTTCTTACTGCCACTTAGAGAACATTCTGATATGTCAAGGCATTTCCCCTTTTTTTCTTTAAGAAATAAATGATTATCATAAGTTTGCTCAGTGAGCAGGTATTGTCCACTTGTGTGCCATATTTCATTCCACTTCTTACCATCTTGCTGCCAAGGAAATAGGATTATAGACCTATTTGTCTTCCCTGCCTGGAAGAGAATAAAGAATAAACTTGTAGGATAGTTGTTTGAAAGCAGTTGTCTTCCAGAGATCATGCACAAATGAGTCATCAGAATATTCTGAACATCAAGATTGCTACAATGTTTCAAATGCCATCAGTATTACAGGATCAATTACAGCATAAGAAATGTATTGACTGGTTCTAGGTTTTTGAACAGATTGTGGGTTTACTGACAGGTCAGCACTGAACATCTGTGCATATGATGTATGTATACATGAATAAGGGCTGGTTCTCACATGCATCTCAGTCATTTGATTTGCCATAAAATAAAAATCACCATCCAAATTGTACTTGCTTTTCACAAATGTGATGATCTGTGACCAGCCTCCATGAAAAAAGCTTCACATTTCAGTAGATATAAAATTGCAGCCATGTGACCTATAAAAACTGAATCATAAAATCACTGAAACACCAAAGTTTCTTGTGATACTTTCAAGACTCGTAACTTTTATTATATCACCAGTTTTCATGGATTGAAATCTACATCATCAGATGCATGGGCTTAAATCCAATTGTTAGTTCTAACTAGTCAAATAATATAATTTGTATACACGTTGACTTACCAAATTCTTATTGATTCAATGGGGCTACCTACTGTAGTTGCTGGAAAGGCTAAGCTTATAGGCCATGCATTTGAAGAAATGGATTAGAATCTGGTCTTAAACATGCCACTGCTATAGGATACCTTGTTACACACCCTCCAAATGTCCTGATTTGGCAGGGAGAATCCAATTTGGCAGGGAGAATCCCATTTAATCCTCTGTCACCCCACTTTTTCAGTTGCTTTTAAAATGTCCCAGTTTCTCTCTCCTTCTCCTAGGTGAGGGAATTTCAGCAGATATTGCCTATTATCTGTTTTCACAACAAGTTTAACATATAAAAGTTTATTTTACATAAACCAAAGGGACATTTTATTTTCTCTCATATATCCCTTTGGGTTAGCACAGCTCTCCACAATGTAAATTCTAATTTTATAAGAAAATGAATCACAGAATAAATAGTGGGTTTGAATAAGCCTGGTAAATTGTTTTTTGTGGATTTTTCAGGCTATGTGGCCCAAAAAACCCACAAAAAACTATGGACGCCGGCCATGAAAGCCTTCCACTTTACACTGGTAAATTGTGTTGTTTCAGTTTCCTTCTAACTGACTCTTAAAACTGGACACTGTCAAAAGCATCTTGTGGTGTATGCTTCTGATCTGTCACACAAAAGGTGTACTTTTCCATAACTACAGGGTCTGAGTACTCCACCATCCATTAATCATGCTGTAGGTTGAGGACTTATATTATAATAATAGCTTTTGTAAGATGGCCGGAGGAATGAATTCTTTCACACAGATCCACTATGCCAGTGTGATTGGTTCCCAAATCTTTCTTTTTAATCTTCCCTTCATTGGAAATGTCATCTGGGTCTTTGAAGCAAGTACCCAGAGAAAGTGCTACATGATGTCAACCCAAACTAATAATCTTTGTCTGTTGGCTTTTTTTCTGTAGCTGATGCCATTTCAGCAAGTCAGGGATCGGTATGAAGGGCTTTGTCCCATAATGCTACTGAGAAAATAGGAGGACACTATGCTGCCTCAGGAAGTCACATAGACATATGAGCCATATTAGCAATAAAACTTATGTGTGGCTCTGTTTTAACCCTGCATTATGGATCAGATTGGTACTTAATGGTGAATAGATGGTTTAGATTGGAGGGAATGGAAAGGTCTTATATGATAGCAATGTACAAAAGTGTAGGTCTGGGGTAACATGAAACCCTTGGCCCCATGAAACCCACATGGAGAACCCCAGAGATTCGTAATAAATTACTATCAGCAGTTATTAATGGCTACAGGTCATGGTAATATTACTTCTGATGATAGGTTTATCTAGCAGCAGCAATATACCAGTATGGTTAGGTGGGTGGTGGGCTCTCCTTTGCTGGAGGTATTGAAGCAGAGGTAGGATGGAAGGCCATCTGCCAGGGATGCTGTAGCAATGTCCTGCATTATAGATCTTGCACCAAGCATGGGGTTAGACTGAAAGACCATTAAGGTCCCTTCTAACTCTGAAGACTCTGCAAGTCTGTGTTTCTGTGTTAAAATGCATTTATAAAAAACAATCATTGGTAGATCTGAAAAGACCAAGACTGCCGCCACCCTGTAGAATTAATGCAGTTTGACCCCTGCTTAACTGTCATGGCTCCATCCTGTGGAATCCTGGAATTTGCAGTTTGTTGTGGCACCAGCACACTCTGGCAGAAGAGGGTAAATAGCTCACAAAACTACAAATCCCAGAATTACATAGTATTGACCTATGGCAGTTAAAGTGTTATCAAACTGCATTAATTCTGCAGTGCGGATATAGCGTAAGATGCTGAGGGCAAGAGATAAAAGAGTGTGGAAGAATGTTTACCGGGGTGTGAGTGTTATGAGGACATGGTGAAAACATGAGAGTATTGTAATGGCTAAACTGGAACACCCCTCCTCAAATGGTAATTTGTTAGTTGATGTACCCCATGATAGATCTTTATTTTTCACAAATAAATTACAAAATCTTTTATTCCCAAGCTTTCTCTTTCTCAGTGTCCTATACAATCCACCAAAGTCTTTCATGTGAATCACTTTCGAAAGCGCAAATTCTATATTTCTTTCACACTTCTACAGTTGGCCCTTCTTATACACTGATTTTTTATACACAGATTCAAGCATACACGGTTTGAAAATGTTCCAAAAAAGGATAAATTTACCTTGATTTTCCATTTTTTATAAGGGACACTGTTTTGCTCTGTCATTATATTTAATGGGACTTGAGCATACACGGATTTTGTTATACATGGGGGATCTTGGAACCAAACCCCAGCGTATAACAAGGGTCCACTGTACTTCTTTTACTCAGCTAATATCTCATTGCTTTTGAGACTGGTCTTTTGCGTCTTTACACACTTTCTCATTCAGCTGGATTAATTCCTTTGCTTGAAAATTGAATGGAACAATACTCTCCATGATGCATTTGTGGATCATTTTGTCTCCAAAGTATTTTTCAGCTGAGTTTGCACCCCCCCCCCAAAGTTTCCGGGTGGTATGTTCTCCCACTTTGGGATATGCTTGTGCTGCTGTTCCTCCCCCCTCCCCTCTCAATGATGCAGATTGCTTGGAACATTTCTAATTGTTTTTGCAATACTCATTTTAAAAAGTTAGCCACCCATAACCTTGAAATTTTACACTTTCTTTACATTTAATGTGGAAGAGGATGCTATATTAGATTTATTCCTCAATATATTGGTGCATATCTCTATTTGTATATTTTTTTTTAATTCTTTGATAAATTGTAAATTTGTTTAAAACGTCAATTTATATAGAAATCTCTATGAGTTTAAAATGATAGATTATCCCAGGTGGCTGCAGACGTTTGTAGAGCCGAAGTTAGTTCTGCTTGGGTTTTGGTATTTTGTACGTTCTTATGGCTTGTTCTCATTCTGTTAGATGTAGTAGTTCTCCCTCATCCCCCCCCAACAATATACTGTCAGGGATGATGGGAGTTGTAGCTCTTCACCTCTGGCTTGAACTCACCACCTGGTTGTGCACCGCGCTGACCAGTTTTGGCAGTAGTTATAGCTTAGCAAGAGTTACAGAGAAACAGGCTGAAGCCCTGACAAACTCTCCAGCCTTCTCACTCTTGCTTCCACAGAGGTCTTCACCCTTCTTCAGGATCCAGCTGCTCTTGTAGCTTCCCCAAGACACCAGACAACTCAGTAGTCTTAAATAAAAGATCTACTTTATTCTACTATATACAGCTCCAAACTATCCAACACAACAATACTCAACTCCACCCACTCTACAACCCACAAAATACTGGGATGCATAGTCATTATTATAGTCAATGCATGGTACCACCCACTGTTGTCTGTTTCACCCATAGGTGTATACATCATTCTCATTGGTTCTCTTGGTTATCCTACAATTAATGATTTCATCATCTCGCCTTGACCACTTAACAATTGTCAGGTGTGTCCATTATTCACTTTGCATTTCTTGTCCCGGCATTCAGGACTTGTTAATTGTATTACCATTTACACCTGTGTGGTTCTCAATTGGCTTCTGCTGAGTCACCCTGACTCTCACATCATGTTTATTTCATTTACTGTATCTCATGTTGCTTTTTCCTTGACATTACACTGTAGTACTAATGATCTACCACAAATCTATTAGAGATACAGTCATGACAAGTTGAGTGTAGGAGTTTTCAGGCAGAGGTTTTCAGCACTACCAACAGAGAAGCTTTGTACAGTTTTTCACTCTTTAACAGATTTTGGGTGGTAAGGGGGAAAAAACTTGGAAGAAGTGGTGGGAAAACACAGGAGGGCAACAAATAGAAGATATCACCATTCTGACACCCCCCCCCCCAAATCTGAAATTCTGTGAATATAGAGTAGGATCTCAACAATTAAAACCTGATCTGGATTTCCCTCAAGTTATAGGGGGGAAATCTGAATAGTGTGATTCCTTGTTAGAGGATGACCTCTTGTGGTTCTATGTTTACTGCCTGCGAAATACAGAGATAATAACTTTGAGAAAACTCTCAGAAATCCATGGGGCTCCCATAATTGTCAGGCAATTGAAGACATATTTGTTGCTGTATGCTTCAAGTTGTTTTTCTGATGTATGGCAACCACAAGCAAACCTATTACTCAGTTTTCTTGGCAAGTTTCTTCAGAGCAGATTTGTCTTTGTTTTCCTCTGAGGCTGAGGAGTTGTGACTTGGCCACGGTTATCCAGGGTGTTTCCATGGCTGAGTAGGAGACCCAAACTGTGATCTGCAGAGTCATAGTCGAATGCTCAAACCAACTACACCCACTCTGAGGCACAAAGTATTGTGGCAGATGGAAAAGTCAGCCAAAACATAAAATTCATCATAGCAAATGCAAAATTCCTGCATGTGGGCTATAAAATGTAATTGAGTTACATGCCACACAGAATAATAGATTAAAGAGTTAGAAGGGACCACACAAGGCCATCATGTTTGGCCTCCATGTAGGAGTTACAGAATTAGAGCACTCCTAAAAGATGCCATCCAATCTCAGCTTAAAGACATTCAAAACTGAGAGTCCACCAGCCTTCAGAGCTAACTGCTTTGCTTCCAAGATCAGATGGGATCTGTGCCTTTAGGATAATAGAGCAGCAGAAAAAAGCTGGATCCAACTTTTACACATAGTACATAGAATCATAGAGTTGGAAGAGACCGCAAGGGCCATCCAGTCCAACCCCCTGTTATGCAGGAAATCCAAATCAAAGCATCCCTTACAGAGGCCATCCAGCCTCCATTTGAAGACCTCCAAGGAGGGAGACTCCACTACACTCCGAGGGGTGTGTTCCGCTGTCGGACAGCTTACTGTCAGGAGTTCCTCCTAAAGTTGAGGTGGAATCTCTTTTCCTGCAGTTTGCATCATGCTCCGGGTCCTAGTCTCTGGAGCAGCAGAAAACAAGCTTGCTCCCTCCTCAATATGACATCCCTTCAATATTTAACAGGGCGGCTATCAACTCTTAACCTTCTTTTTTCCAGGCTAAACATACCCAGCTCCCTAGGCGTTTCTCAAGGGCATGGTTTCCGGCTTTCACCATTTTAGTCGCCCTCTTTGGACACGCTCCAGTTTCTCAATGTCCTTTTTGAATTGTGGTGCCCAGAACGCGACACAATATTCCAGGTGGGGCCTGACAGCGCAGAAGAATACCGTGGCACTATTACTCCTTGATCTAGACACTATACTTCTATGATGCAGCCTAAAATCACATTGCCTGTTAGCTTCCACATCGCACTGTGACTCATGTTCAACTTGTGGTCTAATGGACTCCTAGATTCTTTCACATGTTTGTCTCCTTTAGCCAGGTGTCCCCCATCCTATATCTGTGCATTTCATTTTTCGCCCTAAGTGCAGTACTTACATTTCTCCCTGTTGAAGTCCATTTGTTAGCTGTGGCCAGCTTTCTAGTCTTTCAGGTCATTTTGAATTTGATCCTGTCCTCTGGGATATTAGCTATTCCTCCTAATTTGGTGTCATCTGCAAATTTGATAGATTCCCCAATTTTTTTCTCCAAGTCATTGATAAAGATGTTGAACATTACTGGCCAGGACAGAGCCCTGTGGGACCCCACTGGTCACTTCTTCCGGATGAAACGTGCCATTGTTGGCACCCTTGGATTCATCTGGTCAACCAATTACATGTGAAAAGAATCTTAGGTGTTGCTGATCTCTAGACTTGACTAGATGTAACAGGCTGAGGGGTTATAGGAAGACAGATTGGAGCTGAATACAGGAAACACGGGCTGGTCCTATTGAGGGCATTGTCTTCATAGTGTACTTACATCTTTAGGAATTAGAATTGTTAAGTTTGTAATAACGTCTTAGTATATGGTTACGTTAAATTACTATGCATATTGCGGCAAAGTGTCTGGTGGGCATCCTTGGATGTGCTTTATCACCTAGGTGTACATCTATAGATGTGCACAAGCACACTGGCAATCTGCCTGGTGTCCTGTTTTTGTACCTTCACTTCGGCAAGGACTTTCTTAGTGCCTTTGGTATGTAGCTAGTATACATTTAGTTATGGAACATAACAGGTAATATAGGATTCTGAGCCGCATGACCATAGTGGTTGACCGGACTCTGGAGACAGGTTCGATCCCACCGGGTGATAAAACTCCCTGGGTAACCATGAGCAAGTCGCATGCTCTCAGCCTCAGGGAAAGCACATGAAACCTCCTCTGAACAATTTGCCATGAAAACCCCATTATAGGGTTGCCATAAGTCGAAATGACTTGAATCACACACAACAACAATATAAGATTCCAGTGACTTCTGTAACTAAGAAACTTCAATCATGGGCCATTTGCATAGAACGATGGTGGGCTCTCTCTCCTAGAGCTTCTCTCAAATGAAATTGGGCAGCCATCTTTGAAGATTTCTAGCCGATTGTAAAAGTGTTTCATATATTATATTATGTTTATATATATTTATTTATTTCATTTATATGCCCCCTTCTCCCCACAAAGGGACCCAAGGCGGCTCACAGATTTAAGAATATTACAATAAAAATTTAAAACAGTTAAATCATCTAAAAGTAAAAAATTATATTAAAATAAACAATAATTGCTGATATAAAAATCTCGCGACCATGCTTAACAGTTGGCCCTCTGTTTTTGTGGGGGATCCATTCTGGACCCCCTCCCGAAAATGGAGGCTGTGCATATCCAAGCCCCTAGGCTTGAATGGGGCGCATGCCTACAACACATGCAGGTGTGCACCGTGGGGGTGCACACCACTGGAATAAGGAGGTCGCCCCTCCATGAGTATTCAAAGTTGTGGATCCCAGATCTGCACTTAGGTGGGGTGACTGATTTTAAATGCTTGCTTAAATAAAAACATCTTGGCGTGCCATTAAGCAAAACAGGGAAGGGGCCATTCTAGCCTCCCATGAAAGAAGCTTCCTTGGAATCAGATGGGAAACAGAGATAGAGTTGGGGTCATCAGCAACTGGTGAAACCTCACCCCCAAAACTCTGGATGGACTCTCCCAGCGGTTTAATATAGATGTTAAATAACATGGGGGTCAAGACAAAACCCTGAGATCCCACAGGCCAACAGCCAGGGAATGAACAGGAGTCCCCAACACCTCCTTCTGAGTTCATCCCTCCAAGAAAGACTGACCCACTGCATAACAGTACCCAAAGTCCCATCTCAGAGAGGTGGCCCAGATGGATACCATGGTCAATGGTTACTGATAGCTGCTAAGGGTTCAGCAGGACTATAGGTGCATGCTCCCCTGTCCCGTTCCCTGCATTGGTCATCCACAAAGTGGACCAAAGCTGTTTCCATCCCATAACCGACCTGAGCCAGATTAAATGGATCTAGATAATCTATTTCATCCGAAACCCCTGGAGCTGACGGCACCACTTGTTCCAGCTTGTCCAAGATGGAAATATTAGGACTGATGATACTATGCAAATGGTGGATCCAGGGAGGTCTTTTCAGGAACGCTTCACCACAGTCTACTTTGGTGGATGGAAATCTACCTTGCTTCAGTAAGCATTCACTACTCCCTTTACCCACTCAGCCAATCCCCCTCTATCTGCTTTCAGAAGCCAGGAGGGCAAGGATCCAGTTGATATGGTGGTCTCACTTCTCCAAGGATCCCTCCACATCCTCAGGCTGCAAAAATGGAAACTTACCCAATATATAGGACAAGCAGATTCATCCACTGGACCTGTTTAACTACAGCCCAAGTCGAGCGAATCTGAGCAATTTTGTCTGCAAAGTGTCTTGCAAATTTTTAACGCGAGCTGTCGATGTCTTTGTTTCATTCTTGGGGGCCAGATGTAAAAGGCCCTGACCACTCAGAACAGCTCTGCTGGGACAACACTTGCAGACACAGTGGTGGCAGAGAAAATATATTTCTTTGCTGCCTCCATTGCCCACAGCTAGGCCTTCAAATGGGCCCTAGCCCATGTTTGGTCAGACTCACTTAGAATCATAGAATCTAGAATCATAGAATCGTAGAGTTGGAAGAGACCACTAGGGCCATCCAGTCCAACCCCCGCCATGCAGGAAATCCAAATCAAAGCATCCCTGGACAGATGGCCATCCAGCCTCTGTTTAAGACCTCCAGAGGAGATCTATCACCCTCCGAGGGAGTGCATTCCACTGTCGAACAGCCCTTACTGTCAGGAAGTTCCTCCTATGTTCATGTGGAATCTCTTTTCCTGTAGCTTGCATCCATTGTTCCAGGTCCTGTTCTTGGAGCAGCAGAAAACAAGCTTTCTTCCTTTTCATATGAAATCCTTTCAAATATTTAAACAAAGGCTATCATATCACCTCTTAACCTTCTTTTCTCCAGGCTAAACATCCCCAGCTCCCTAAGTCATTTCTCATAGGGCATGGTTTCCAACCCTTCACCATTTTTGTCGCCCTCCTTTGGACAACCGCCCCAGTTACTCAATGTCCTTTTGAATTGTGGCGCCCAGAACTGGACACAATTCAAGGTGGGGCTGACCAGAGCAGAATAGTGGCACTATTACTTCTCTGATCTAGACACTTATACTTCATTGATGCGCTAAAATAGCATTGGCCTTTTAGCTGCCGCATCACACTGTTATCATGTTCAACTTGTGGTCTACTGGACTCCTAGATCCTTTCACACGTAGTTTCATTCAGCCAGGTGTCACCCATCCTATATCTGTGCATTTTTTTTTCCCCCTAAGTGCAAACCTTACATTTCTCCGTTGAATTCATTTTGTTAGCTTTGGCCCAGCTTTCTAGTCATTCAGGTATTTGAATCTGATCCTGTCCTCTGGTATTAGCTATTCCCCCTAATTTGGTGTCATCTGCAAAATTTGATAAGTATGCTCCCAATTCTGTCATCCAGTCATGATAAAGATGTTGAATAGCACTGGGCCGGACAGAGCCCTGTGGGGACCCACTGGTCCCTTCTCTCCAGGATGAAAAGGAGCCATGTTGAGCACCCTTTGGGTTCGGCCGGTCACCATTACAGATCCATGTAACAGTTCCTTTGTCAGCCCACATTTTACAAGCTTGTTTGCAGTATGTCATGGGAAACCTTGTCAAAGGCCTTAGTGAAATCAAGATATTCTATATCCACTTGACTTCTGCCATTGTTCATCCTGCCCAGAGCAAAAAAAAAACAGGTCCAGAGTGTATCCTGCAGCAGGGTGGCCCCAGATATTACCTGGACAGCCTCATGGTTATCAGTGGATGAGAAGTCCTGCGCTGTCTTGACAGAGTGTTCTGCATGGATGTTGAAGTCCCCTACACAAAAAAGCTAAGGGGGACTCCAATGCCACTTGCAGAGATCAATTCAGCCAGCTCAGGAAAGGGGCTGTTGAGCAGGGGTGGCCATAACACAACAGAATCCCTATTCTGTCCTGGCTACCCACCTTTAATAGACACACTCACATACCCAGTAGACTGTGGGACAGGACACAGGACACCTGGTAGGGGATGGACTATATATATTGTGTATATATATATGCTCCCCCAGAAAAACCAGGCAGCATGGCCACTGGCTTTATTGGCCGGAAGATTACATTTTATTTTTAAATGAACTCTTTTTAATTTTGGAATTTTTTTTTACATTGAACACAGGAGGATGGGAGAGTAGGTAGCCTACCAAGATCTGCTCCGCTCAAAAAAATATTAAATGGAGAAGGAGAGAGGTGGTGTATCTTGTGCTCACCAGGACAAAGCTGCTGTTTTTATTGAATGATATGACTTTTTTGTCTTGAGTTTTTTTCTTCCTTTAAAAAATAAATAAATCAGGCACAGAAGAATATTGGTCAGAGGTCTTGCACAGGTTGCAGAGTAATATAAATGAGGCTGTTTAAAATTCTGCTGATTTACAGAAAATGGCAAATCTGCTGACTCACAGGTAATTTTTTGGGGGGGTATGACTCATGGCTTGCATTTAATTTAGGGGAAATCAAAATTTGAAGAGACATGGTATTGTCTCTTCAAAGAGATAATAGCAGAAAAATGTGCATCTCTCCCATTGTTTTAAAAGGAAATTGTATGTATTTTGCCAATGATGTGTTTGAATGTTAATTTGCAGTGTTTCTATGCTATATCAAGGTCATTGAAAAACAGAGAGTTTTTCCCCTCTTCTCTTCTCAAATCTGTGTTGGTGAATAAACATGCATAAATGGGCAAATAAGTAGTGATCCTGAAATAAATTAAGGCTTCAAGCTACATTAATTCTATCAGCATTGTTTAAATTACAGTAGAAGCTGCTTTTAGATGTACAGTAGTTAAAACCAGTGGCAGCCCAAGCTCTCTTGGAGCCTGAGGCAAGAAATGTTGTTCCCCCCAATCATCACTCCTTCTATTACTGCCTTTTGAACACCATTGCCTACCATCTACCATATTCTGAGAGCAAGACAGCTCTCTCTCTTCACCACAGAGCCATACAGGCCCACATGCCATGATTTGAGGGGTCCTTCCTCAAATGCAGTCATTACAGACGCATGCAATGGGATTTGCTTTGGGCGCCTTACTGACAATGTGCAGCCCTGAGGAA
This sequence comes from Sceloporus undulatus, assembly GCF_019175285.1. Lineage (NCBI taxonomy): Eukaryota > Metazoa > Chordata > Lepidosauria > Squamata > Phrynosomatidae > Sceloporus > Sceloporus undulatus. Next base: position 17,090,637 of record NC_056525.1, on the reverse strand, counting down.
CACAGAATGATGCCACACTGCATATTTAAAGCAGTTTGACACCACTTTAACTGCCACGGCTCTATCTACTGCAACAGATAAAACCTTTTCTACAGTCTTGCAGTCACCACAGAGTATCAACGATATCCTGGCCTTCTATAGCAGTATCACAGTGGAGGTTGGGGCTGAAGGTTTGAATAATTCTCACAGAAAATATCTGCCTCATGTACAATATTAACATCTCAGGAAGAGGAATTCTAATTTTCTCCTTTGACACACAATTATACATGATATCGAATGTATGGATTTTTAAAAAAGAAAACCCCTTAGAGCAATGATAGTAATGATTGTCAGTATTAAGCAAAGACCTTTTTATTTCAATAGGCATTTAACTTTTAATTGATTATAGAGAAGGGTTTTTAAATGAGATGGGCTGGACACTGTCTTTGTTATTATTGTTTATCTATACAGTGCCATTGATGTACATGGTGCTTTATCTTAAATCTTTATGCTTTTAAATCAATTTTAAGCATGCTTTTAAATCAATTTTAAAGCTAATTTTTAATAATTTCTGTTTTAAAACTTTTGTCTTTAATTTATGTTGACTTGGGTTCCATTATTGCGAGAAAGGTGGATGACAATCAAATGCATGAGTAAAAAATTATGTATGACAAGTTGATATTTACACCATTCATCTGAGAGGAGGCACGGATGGTAAGCACCAAAAGAAATGGAAACAAAAGTACTCAAAAAACATACAGGCATCTGACTAACATCTCAAATTGTTTTTTCCCTCCTCCTGTTTGGTTTGTAACATCTTGCCTGATGAAGAAGCCCACAGAGCTTCGAAATTTTGCAACAAGAATATTGTGCATTTCATTTGGCCAATAAAGGTATCACTGATGGATTTTTGTTTTGGGAAGTGTTAGCCATTTCCCCCCATGTTTAGACATTTTCATTCATTTTTAAAATGTTTAAAGTAATTCATCTCTGATATGCTATTTTCTGTGTTAGACCGTAATTCATCTGTAACAAAGCTTAAGTACTGCACCTTGCTGCCATATTTCCTCATGGTTCTACTCCCCTTTGCCTTCTACAATTGATTGCCATGCTGAACATCATTCCCAGTGTAAGCTCTCTCGGGGCAGGTACTTCTCCTCTTGGCCTCTGTAAAGCCAAGGGCACTGTATTAATGCCGCTTCTGCAGCAGTGGACTGCAACAATGATGATTGTGTAATCTTTTAACAGGCCTGTAAGGAACAATGCTGTTGTTGCAGGTATAGGACCACATTGCAGGTACAGTGGATCCTTGTTATACGCTGGGGTTTGGTTCCAAGATCCCCCGTGTATAACAAAATCCGTGTATGCTCAAGTCTCATTAAGTATAATGACATAACAAAATGGTGTCCCTAATAAAAAATGGAACATCAAGGTAAATTTATACTTTTTTGGAACATTTTCAAACCATGTATGCTTGAATCCGTGTATAAAAAATCCGTGTATAAGAAGGGCCGACTGTATAGGACCAAGGCAAAGTGTTCCACATAAGATGTTGTTGTTGTTGTTGTTGTTGTTGTTGTTGTTAACTGCCCTTGAGCCAAACTCAACCCATGGCAACCCTCTGGATGGGACATCTCAAAGTCTCCCCATCCTCCGCTGTTCTGCTTAGTTCTTGCAAAGTCATACCCCTGACCTCCTTACTAGAGTCCATCCATCTAACACTCAGTCTTCCTCTGTTTCTACATCCTTCCACTTTTCCTAGCATTATTGTATTTTCCAATAATGTTTTCTCATGATGTGTCTGAAGTATGACAGCCCCAGTTCTGACACCTTGGCTTCCAGGGAGATTTATGGCTTGATATATTCAAGGACCCATTTGTTTGTCTTTTTGGCTGTCCATGCAATCCTCAGTGCTCTTCTCCAGCACCACATCTCAAATGAACTGATTTTCTTCCTATCTTCTTTCTTAAGTGGCCAGCTCTCAAATCCATACATGGTAATAGGGAAAACAATGGCTTGTATGATTCTAACTTTTGTGCTCAGTTGTATGTTGGGATCTTTTCTAGTTCTTTCATAGCCATTCTTCCCATTCTTAATCTTCTTCTGATTTCCTGGCTGCAATCCCTGTCCCTGTTTGATCCCAGGTATGAGAACTCTTTTACTATTTCTATTTCTTCCTTGTTTGGGTTGAATTTGTGTTGATTCTCAGTGCTCATTATTTTTGTTTTCGTCACTGTCCCAAATCTCCATTCTTTTGGCCAAAAATTGTGCATTGTTTCTCCAAGAAAGCCCCTGGAACCAGTGGCTTGCCTTTTAAATAGCTCACAGATACCTTCCCCAGTTGTTTGGATTACAGTGTTTGGCTGAGGAATTCTGGGAATTGTGATCCAAAAGATACACTAAGTTTTGACTATGATAGGAAATGTAATCCAATACTTATGTGAGGTGACAGGTAACAGAAGACATGGTGACAGCAAGAACTTAGAATCCAGCTTCAGCCCTCCTAAGTGGTAGCTTAGTCTTTTGGTGACAATCTTGCATTTAAGAAGAGGTAAAGGTGTTGAAAGCACATATATGAAAGAGGACAGGTTTTCCAATCTGTCTCGACACAGTCCAGCTTTAAGTAAATGTTACTGTTGTGTGCCTTCAAGACATTTCTGACATGGCAACCCTATGACAGGATCTTCTTGGCAAGGTTTGTTCGGAAGAATTTTGGCTTTGCCTTCCTCTGAGGCTGAGAGAATATGACTTGCCCAAGCTGGTGGCCAAGCAGGGTTTTGAACCCGGCCCCCAGAGTTCGTCATCCAGTGCTCAAACCACTACAACACACTCGCTTCACCTTTTGGTACAGCAAGGTAAAATGTGACTCAGGGCCAGCCGACCTTTAGACAGAACAATGTAACATTTCAGACCACAGATTCAGACATGAATGAACAGCAAATTGTTACAATTGTTACAAGCTTTTGAGGATCCACTGGCTCAGCAGGGAAAGGTGTTTAAAATCATGTAGGAGGAAAAAATGGACTATGTTAATTCCAGGGTTGCATTTTGTCAAGATGTTGCTGGTGTTGTTCTGAGTCAAGATGGGGTTGAGGGATAGCTACTTATGTTGTCCCAATAAAGGTATACTTGTTTTGTGGATTTTGGATGTTATTGTATTTTGATATATGGCCAACATGGCTAGTCCTGGATATGTCTCCAGCAAATTGTTAGTTAACCATCACAATAGTCTACCTCTTCTGCTATGATAAATCAGCTGGTTTTGGATTGCTTAGGCACTTTGACCAGACTTGGAGCATATTTGCTCCTCTGCTTCAGGCAGCAAAATGTCTTGGGCCAACCTTGCACCTTTTATATAAGGGACACCATTTCTGCTATGCCATTATATTGAATGTCACGTGAGCATCCACGGATTGTGTTATCCACGGGGGTGGGGGTCCTGGTACCAAGCCCCAGCGGATAACAAGGAGCCACCGTATATACTGTGTGACCCTGGGTAGGGAGGAGGGATTTCCATGTCGACCTATGTATTGTTCTGCTGTGGAATGGCAATGGAGATGCTTGAGAGGCAGGGCTGTCACCCCCCCCCCCCTTTTAGGGTGTCACCTGCTGCAGCCTGCACCCCCCTGGAGACCCAATTGCCCCAGCCTCCCTCTTCCAGGTGCAGCAGTGCAGGTGAGCCATCATCTCTCCCTTTTTTTCTTTGCTCACCCTCTCTCTGTCTCCCCCCTCCTCCGTGATGTCACACCTACCCTCGCAAGGCATGATGGGAGAATCCCAGCGCTCCTCTCCAGAGATGCGCTAAGAAGGGGAAGGATAAAGCCATCCCAGCTTTTCCCTCCCGCCTTTTCCCCCTTTTCCTTTCCCTGTCAGTCAAGTCTGTCAGTCAGTCAGACAGTCAGCCGAGCCTCCTCGGGGGGGGGGGGCGTCTCTGGCAGGCCTTTCCCCCGCCTTCCTTCCTTCCCTTCCTTCCTTCCTCCCTTCCCCTGCTCCTCTCTGCTCAGCCCTGGGAGGCAAGGGAGGACCCTTGGCCAGGATGCCCAGGAAGAAAGTCCCCCGTAAGCTCTGCTAGGAGCCCAGCCAAGCGCCGCTGTGTCCACGTTGAGCTGGATGCTGCAAGGGCGGGCGCCTCAGGAGGAAGAGGAGGAGGAGGAGGAGGAGGAGGAGAAGGAGCCTCTTCACCAAAATGTGGCCCTGGCTGACTCTCCCCGGCTGAAGGAGAAGGAGAAGGAGCAGAGGACCCCGCTCCTTCTCCTCAGAGGCCACCCCAGCCCGGTGTGACCTTGCACCTCCTGTTCCATGTCCTGCTGGTGGCCTCTCTCCGGCCTCTGAGCTCCTTCCCTTCCCTTCTTCCCCTTCTTCCCCTTCCCCTCCTCCTCCTCCTCCTCTCCCAGCCCCTTCTCTTCTATGGCTGCATTGGAAGAAAGGACCGGCTGCCTGCTGCCCCGAGGCCGCTCCCAGAGCGACCCCAGCCTCCTCAGCGACGCCAAGGAAGGGCCCCAGGGCCAGCGAGAGCCCCCCGAGCAAGGTACACAACCAGAGCAAAGCCCGGGGGGAAGCCACAGACCCATCTTAGATCGTAATAGGACTCTATGAATCTGGTGTTAACTGCTGTAGAGTCTGGCTGTTGCTTTCTTTTTGTAATTATGTGGCTTAGTTTAAGGATGTGGAAGAGGGAATAAGGGGATTCATGGACTGATTTATGGATGTATTTATGGATTTCATTGATGCCTCTCATCTTGTAACCCGCCTCGATCCTTGGGGAGGGTCGGGATAGAAATTAACCTATTATTGTTGTTGTTATTATTATTATTATTATTATTATTATTATTATTATTATTATTATTATTATTATTATTATTATTATGGTTGTGTGGAGGGTCTGGTGAAGGAAAGGGCCATACTGGGAATGGGTGGGTATGTATATATATATATTGTGTGTGTGTGTGTGTGTGTGTGTGTGTGTGTGTCTTGCCAGCCTCTCTGCCCATCTGGAGCCTGTCAGAGAAGGAGGCAGGAGAAAATTAGGACCATCTTCTCCGCAGTAAAGTCCTGAAAATGATGCAGTGGCTTAGCTGGAAATAGGATTACATTAGAGGCAGAGAGAGAGGGAGCCTCCCCCGTCCATCCTGGGTTCCTCCTTGAGAGAAGAGGAAGAAAAGGAGGAGGAATTTGGGGAGAGGAAGGGAGAAGGCTTGGCTCTATTAAGGCCAACACAGCTACCCCTAGATGTATGTTTTTGGATTTCAAGAGACCGCATTTTAGCCTCACAGGGGAATCCCATGGAAAGAGCCAGTGCACTGGGACCTTGCCATCTGAGGCTGCTGCCTCCAACAAAGGTAAAGCCTTTCCTCTAATATTGGCACTGACTGGCATGCTTTGCCTGGACACCACTTAAAGTTTTCCTGAGGGGAAACCTGAAGACATCTTGAGAAATGAGGTGTTCTCTGCCTACAGAAGAACCTGTGGGTTCACAAAGGAAGGAGCCATGCCGGATGCCAAGGAGACATCTTCTCCGAATGGTGAATGGACATTAAATTTCTTTGACTTTGAAAATCTACCAGGGACCACATGGCCAAAAAGAAAAGGGGAGGTGCCAGCCTGCAGACAGGCTGGCATTCCCTACCATTTGAACGAAGGCCAGAAACAGAAAATGCAGGCCTCTGACAAACATCTTCAATGTCTTTCTCCAGTTTGCCTGACGAAGAAGCTGGTGTGACTTCGAAAGCTTGCAACATGTAATTGTGCATTTTGTTTGGTCTGATAAAGGTATCATTGTTTGGATGTTCAGCACCAAGGTTTTTAAGCTCCTTGTTTTCGTCGCCAAGGAGGGCCACAAACCTAGGGATGCAGCCTTATCTTGTTTCTTTTTTGCCTCCAAGTTGTTTTGGACTTGACAAAGGTGGACCTGTCATAGGGTTTTCTTGGCAAGTTTCTTCAGAGGGGTTTGTCACTGCTGTCCTCTGAAGCCGAGAGAGTGTGACTTGACCAAGGTCACCTTGTCTGCCTTTCCCCCATATATTTGTCCAAGTGGGTTTTGATGCTCCAGCAAAGAATCGGAGCCTGATCTCCAAAATCTTGGTCCAACGCCCAGACCACTATACCATGCTGACCACATAACAATCCAGCCAATTGTGCATCTCAGGAAGTAGACTTTAGTCTATGAAAGCTCATCCTGCCAACTTCTTTCTTTCAGTTAGTCTCAAAGGTACTGCAAGATCTTTCTGTGTACTGATTCTACAGACTAACATGGCTATATCTTTGAATTCAACCCTACCAATTGTCTTTTGTGATGCTTCTCTCTTAATACACGGAGAGCTAAAAAGGGAGAGAAAGGGACTTAACTGAGGCAACTCAGGTAGTCTGTGGTCAAGTTCATATTTCATCCTATGACTTCTAATATCATAGGTCATCTGGACCAGGTCATCCTGCAACTCTTTCCCCTTGGATTTCAAAAAACTAAAATTTTAAAAAGCTCAGAGCGGGTGATTCTCAGGGTCCCAAGTGGCCATTAGAAAGCTGCTTCTCTGATTCTTTTTAGAAGATGCCTAACAGTAATATTAGTTTGATCTGCTTTTGAGAACGGTTCTTTTGGACCAGTCCTGCTGCTTGGCTATGCCACCATTTTCACAGTGATGCCCAGACCAAAGTGGCAAGTGTTTTAATTTGGACAGTGTGCTTGGAAAAGCCCATCCTTCGGCTCCCCCACCTTCCCTCCTTTGAAACCACACATATATAATATATTCTTCTTTTTAAAAGCCAAAACCAAGATGCCTGCATTCCCCCCCCCCCTCTTTTTTTTTAAAAGTATTGACCAGAAAGAAATGCAATGAGAATATTGCATGACTGGCTAAGTCTCTTTGTTGGGTACCACAGAGCATAACTTACCTGGATGAGTGATTTAATAGACCTCAGTTTCAGCTTCTCTAGATTTGATTTACCACTTGTCTCAGATGGAGGGAGGAGGAGGAGGAGGAGGAGGAGGAGGAGGGAAGCCTTCTAAAGGAGAAAAGAGATAGGCTGTTGGTATGAGTTCACCATGGTGACCGAGGAAGCAGAGTAATAATTAAATCACCATTCCCACCCGCTTGCCCACCCCAAAGAGAAAGCAATTTTTGCTTCGTACTGAGAAGCCTAATCTTCTTATGAAGCACTGCAAAGTGTTAGAAGCAAGAGGAAGGAGAAATGAGGGTGCAGGCTTGTGTTTGCAATTGCCACTTTCTATTTCTAAGTATGAGAAATTAATAATAATAATAATAATAATAATAATAATAATAATAATAATGTCCCCTCCAAGATCCCTTTCCTCCCTTTGAATGCCTAGACTCTTTTGCTGTTGAACTACACGATCTCTTTCTTCCTCTGTCTTGCCATGACTCAAGCTCTTTCTCAAAGGACAAACAGCAGTAAGCAGAGCTCTGGGGATGATTGTGGGTAATTGCAGTAACGGTTGGTTCTGCTAAGGGTACAATTTCCTCTGGCTGACAAGAAATTTGGGGGGGGGGGAATCTTGACAGGACTGTAATGCCAGGTTGTATTGGCAGGAGAGGTCTAATGACAATCAGCTGGAAGCGAAGACCAGAATACAAGAAGATAGATTTTTGATTTTTTTTTTAAAAAATACAAACAGTTGGCCATAGGAGAGGGATGGCAAGGGTCTCTTTAAGAGGAGTTGTTGATTCAGGGTCTTCATTAAACACAGCAGAGACAGCATTTGGGCTGGGTTTTAGGGCAGGAGGAGGAATCTCCAACAGAGGTCTGTAACTAAGAGAGACGCAAGAGGGGAGTGTCCACTTTCCAACATAAATGAAAGCTGTCTGACTCCTTACTTTCATAGTCTGACTACCTTTTGAGTCTGTTCATTGCTTAACATGATTCCACTCTGTTATCTATTTTTCATTTCCTGTAATAATTTGGTAACATTATATTCCGAACATTTATATTGATGGAAAGGTTATTTATTTTGAGGCTGAGCTATCAAGGAAAGATAAAGATGAAGAAAACTGCTCTAAAATTAAACGCTTCTGACAAATACAGTGGAGTTTTCCCCCTGTACACACTGCATAGAAACACTGCTATGTCCAATCCTAAACCCTTTCCCACATTCTTTCTCTTTTCCCATAATATTGGTGTTTCAGTACCAGACCTATCCTCTAAATCCACGTAGCAGTGGTTCTCCTTGCATATAATTTTTGAACCAGGCCTTTTTATTCCCTTTCTCCAAAATCCACTTCTATCTTTTTGGTAGAGAAATATTATGCTTGCCATAGTATATATAAAAAATAGAAATTAGGATGGGCTTCTTTTGAAGTTCCAGCCTAATAAGAGAAGGTCCTTGTTGCTCTGGAAACAGATCTCTTTTTTATTTTTATTTTTAAACTGGGAATCATAAGAGCAGCTGATGAATCTCTGTTGCCCAAATATGCTGGTATCTCAGATCATGGGAACAAAAGATGCCACTAACCCAGTGTTAGACTTTCTCCCTGAGGGACAATAGGGTCTGAAGCAAGGGAATGTTATTTGTGTGCTTTCACATATGAAGGCAGCAGAAATCAGTTTGGTACATTTCTTCCCATTTCCTTGGTAATGAAAGCTAGATCTGACACATTTGCAAAAAGATAGACTTTGTTGTTGTTTTTTAAAAGAAGAGGTGGAATTATTTTTTAGGTGAGAGAAGGAAATGCATTGATCATTTCCTCAAAGAAGGCTATTTTCCCCCACACCCCTATCTTGTGCTTTTTTCCATTTCTTTTTTTAAAAAAGATCTAAACCAATTTTAGATATCTGAAACCAGGGGAGGGGGGAATGAATAACACCCATATATATGGAATAAAATATATGTAATGTACAACAGTGAATATCAACTGCATATGACTGTATAAACCTCTGTTCTTTCTTCTCTGTGGCCTTTTAATCTTGCATAACAAATAATAATAAAAACTTTATTTATATACCGCCTTTCCTGTAGATCAAAGCGGTTCACAACATAGTAAGCATGGGACAGTCTTTTACCAATGTGTTCAAGAATTAATCCCATTGAGTTCAATGAGACGTATTTGCAATCAGTTTTAGAGTGGCTTGAAGCTTAAGATGTTTGCATTCTATGGACCATTTATTCTAACATGATTTCAACAGTGTCCCATTGAAGTTAATGAGTGCAATCAACCGCAAATACAGATGCTGTGAATGCTGCATTCATTTCATTGTTGTTTTTTTCTTGCCTTTTAAGAAGGCTGTTTCAAAGTACAGAATACAAGAGTGGAGTGGGAGCTTTTAAGAGAATGTGGGAACTCTTTCTTCTGGTTATGCTGTTAGTATTATTTTATTCACAGTGCTGCAGCATGCCTTGTTTGCCTGAATCCCTCATTTGCAGTTCCTTCATTGTCCTGATATGAAAATTATATTGTAATTGTTGAAACATTGGAGTACTTCTTGTGGACAGAGTTCATAACATGATCTCTAGAAGTACCTCAGGGCTGGAAGAAAGTACCAAAGGTTGCACCTCCTTTCCTATGGTGCTTTCAGTTACAGAAAAGAGAGAGGAACTAATGGCACAATTTTAACTCAGCAAGCGAGCCAAAGTCCTGGCTCAGCCAACATTAGGCCATTTAAAGCTGTTTTATTTCCAAGATAGATGTGCTATGACAGATGGATCAAGACCCAGGGATTTTATTTTGGAAGAATGTACACATGGTTATCATGTGCTGGAAATAACTTAGACCAATCTTAACCCTGGCCTAGCTTTATAGAATCATAGAATCATAGAGTTGGAAGAGACCTCACGGGCCATCCAGTCCAACCCCCTGCCATGCAGGAAATCCAATCAAAGCATCCCCAATAGATGGCCATCTAGCCTCTGCTTAAAGACCTCCAAGGAAGGAGACTCCACTACACTCTGAGTAGAATCATAGAGTTATGCTGGCATGGGGTTGTGTTCTTGGTTGAGCGAGAATTGGATGTGGGTTGAGAAAGATTAGGAGAGGAGCTGAGCTCCTCTCACACCCCCCCCCCTTCTCCACCTCCTTTTTGGCTCTGCAGCTAGGTGATCTCTGAGATCAGTTGGCATAAGGGTTGCTCTGCTGTCTTAAGCCTAGTACAGCTGTCACAAGTGCTTTGTGCCTCATCCTAACCCACTTCAGTCAGCCTGTTTTTGAAAAACGATTGCACTGTAAGAAGCAGAAGAAAATCCTACATGATGGAGTGGAAAATAGAGAGAGAAAAAGACCCTTCTCTTATAACTGAAGCTTAGAAAAGTTACTTCTGTGACAACAGCTCCCAGAATTGTCATGCTGACTGGCCAATTCAGCTAGTTGAAATCCCAAAAGTTAGTATTCTGAGCTCTCCATTTCCCATTCATCATTCTATACTGAAAGGCTATTGGGTTCTTTGTGTATGAAGAGCATGTGTGTATAAAGTGTGTGTGTATGTGTGTGTTTTGCATCAGCTTGAGAACCATTCCACTGAAATACAGGGCATAATTCTTTAAAATAATCAGAACTTAGAATGATCCACTGAAATAGCTTGGCTTAGGACAGAAGGAAAATAAAATGTTAAGTTATAATGATAGTTCTGATCTAGTGCTATTTCTTCACACCTACACAAATGATTTAATAACAAAAGAACATAGTGTGTAGGTTGGATAGATTACAATAGCTGCTAAATTCAATTATGTTAAAGAATATTGGTTATACTCTTGGTTGGTTATACTCTTAAGTACCTGGCATAAAAGAGTGGACAGCAAAGAGGCAAGTTTTGTTGCATGACCAGAATAAAATCTGCCTTCTGCTAGTGGAAAGGTTCCATTCACATACTTCCCTACACCAGATTTTGGCATAGGAGACATTCTTGCCACATAACACCTTGTTTGGAATGGTCTCCTGGCTCTCTGCATAGCCTTTTTGGGGAATGGTTGGACTGTTATGGGAAAAACTGGGTAGGAAATGCATTGATTTTAAGACTGATGTATGTTTTATGTAAGTTACCATGTTAAAGATTCCTTTTGATTGATAGGCAGAATTTTAAAAAATAACTGCAGCATTTTCATTTTGATTTTTCCCTTTTTTAAAAAAACATGACCTTTATATAGCTTCATTTTTAAAAAAAAAGCATGAAAAAGGGAAAAAAAAACCCTATCTCTGTGTACAGTTAATTAATTCATAGAATGCATTGCCACTAGTTTCTGTGACTTTAAAATGGGATTAGACTAATTCATGGGAGGTAAGTCTTGTTGATAACTGCTGTCAGGTCAACTTTGACTTATGGCAACCCCATGCAGTTGTCCTCTTCTACCTTACCAAGTATTATTGTCTTTTCAAATATGATTACCCATGACAACTAAATGAAACATCCATGTTCAGCAGCTGTTGGGTATATTAGACACTGGGGCAAAAAGGCCTGTTGTTTTTGTACCTCACTGGCCACTGGAAGCTGGGTAGGACTTGGGCTGATTAAACAGGCTTGTTCTTATGCTCCATTTTCTAAAATAAATCCAGACTATTATGACCCTCAAGATATTTATTACACTGGAACTCCCATCAGGCCTAGCCAACATACTCAGTGGCAAAGAACCATGGAAGCTGAGTATCAACAACAGCAGGAGGGCCACACATTCATCATACCTTCCCAAGTGTATCTCATTCAATTTTAATTTTGTTTTCTAAACCAGGTTCTTTCTGTAAGAAAAAGAAACTGAAAAGAAAAATATTTGTCCTGTGCAGTAGCTTTGACATTCAAAACATTCTGCCTTGGTTTATATACTGTAGCCAAAAAGGATTTTGAAATTGCTTTTGCATTTGCTCAAGGTGAGGCATCCAGACGATTTCTGTTCCCTTTGATTGCCTGATGTTGATGGTCACAATATAGTGCTGACATAAGTTGAAAAGTGCCAGTGATTCACAGTACAGCCAGTGATTCAGCAGAAGCCTCAGTCTCTATCCAAAACAGGTCCCATTGGGAAGGACATTAGTTCAGTGGCAGAACACATGCTTTGAATGAAAAACATCCCTGATTTAACTTTCAGCATCTCCAGCTGGGGCTGGGAAAGACCCCTGTCGGAAACTCTGGAGAAGTCCTACGAGTCAGTAACTTACATTCACTTGTTAGTCTTGGCTAGAGTAGACCCATCAGTCTGCCCCACCTGGAATACTTGTCCAGTTCTGGGCACCACAATTCAAAAAGGACATTGAGAAACTAGAGTGTGTCCAAAGGAGGGCGACTAAAATGGTGAAGTGCCTGGAAACCATGCCCTATGAGAAACGCCTTAGGGAGCTGGGTATGTTTAGCCTGGAGAAGAGAAGGTTAAGAGGTGATATGATAACCCTGTTTAAATATTTGAAGGGATGTCATATTGAGGAAGGAGCAAGCTTGTTTTCTGCTGCTCAAGAGACTAGAACATGGAACAATGGATGCAAGCTACCGGAAAAGAGATTCCACCTCAACATTAGGAAGAACTTCCTAATAGTAAGGGCTGTTTGTCAGTGGAAGACTCTTGCTTGGAGAGTGATGGAGTCTCCTTCCTTAAAGGTCTTTAAACAGAGGCTGGATGGCCATCTGTCAGGGATGCTTTGATTGGGATTTCCTGCATGGCAGGGGGTTGGACTGGATGGCCCTAGTGGTCTCTTCCAACTCTATGATTCTGTTATTCTGTTATTCTCTGTTCTATCTACCTTTGTTTTGATGCACCATTCAGCAATTAATTGAATGAGTCTATTCTAGTTGGGACTAACCAACAGGATGCCAGTATGCAAAGGGATCTTGTAGCACCTTTGAGACTGACTGAAGAAGTTGTAACATGTTTTCGTAGACGTGATCTATTTCCTCGACTGTTCATCTCAAAGATGCTACAAGATCCCATTGTATACTGACATTCTAAACCAAAGTGGCTCTGCAACAGGATGCCAGTCAGTGATAACAATACTGTCTCAGTTGATCTGAATCACTGGTCCCACTGTTGAATGATGAGTCAGAGGCACATTGCATTAACAGTTCTACTCAAATTGGAACTAAGAAGAAGGTTCAGGCCATTGTTTTCTATGTTGTAGGATACTCATAGAATCATAGATTTGGAAAAGACCACAAGGCCATGCAGTCCAACCCACTGCCATGCAGGAATTCATAATCAAAGCACCCTCAAAAATGGCCATCCAACCTTGTGATCTTCATATGATTGCTTTATTTTTTAAAAAAATGTAGTATAATTTGTTTGCACTGCATTTTGGTTTAAGATATGTTCTAAACTGCCATAGGTTCCATACTGGGAGAAATCCAGGATATGAAATAAATAGATACTCTGGTCTAAGCCATTATATTCTAGTGTAGAGGCATGGTAGTTGTGGTAGTTTAAGCAGGAAAAAAAGTTTCAGCTAAATACTGTTGCCCCAACACCAGTGGCTCATCTCTAGGTGCATGGATCTCGTACCACATTGAACCTCTATGCCTCTTGCTTCCTTACCTAGAGAAATCTTGTCCACTTCACAGTGGAATGATATAGCATCTTGAGGAGATACTATTCCCACCAGGGCTATCCCCTACAATTAGGCAAAGAGGGGTGTCTACCTCAGGTGGAAGAAATAGGAAACGTGCATTCTTTTAGCCATTCCTTCTGAACCTCTCAATCATTCCTCCCTCCTAGAGAACAAAGCTGTGCCCCATTGCCTGTATGTACTCCACCTCCTGAACTTTTAGATTAGTGGACATGGTCCTGTTGTTAAAGTAAAAGTATAGTTATTTTTAAAATATCTATCATACTTTTGTCCTTGTTCTGCCTTTATATAACTTTTTTTTAAAAAAATCACCTACCAATTCAGTTGACTTCTGTACATGAAATAGGGTGTGGTATTTTTGCTTTTTGACTCAGGAAGTGAAAAATCTTGAACTATGGGAAGGATATCATGCTCACACAAGCCATAGTAAGCACTGAAAGGATTGTGTAGACATGTCTGCCAATCTAAGATACTGATAGCCAATTTAAGATACGGTTATAAAACAGCAAGGACAAAACATTGTTAGAGTGTTAGTGGAAGTGGGTGGGTGAAAGCATTTCATGTCTAGCCCCTTCAAAAACCTATTCTGCCTGGGAGATAACTGGAGGTACTGATGATGATTTTGAAAATGCCAAATGAGGCTTGTGGACCCTTGGGAAGGGAAGAGAAAGGCCAATAGCAGAAGGTGCTTTAATTATCCATGAGCATTTTGTAAACACATGCCTGCTTTTGGACCTGAACTCTACTGTTGCCTAACATTTTGCTGCCAGAAGCAGAAGACAAGATGGTTCGCTGCACTACTACCCCACTTCTACATACAAACATGAACAGGCTTACCATCTCGATTTTTCTTCAACACTGCTGATAAAAAAATATCCTGTTCTGCACCTGACTATGGGATGGTAGTTTAAGGAGTGCAGTATTATGTAATAGATAGTTGTTACTGCCATTCCAAAAGAGCATGGCTAGAAGGCTGAGAAGAAATGCTTGGGGACACTCTCAGTGACAAGAGAATAACAGCAACTTAAATAACTATCCATTTTCTGCCATCACAGGGTTCCTGGTGCCTTCATTTTGGGGAGGTTCATTGTAATAGAGTTTTATACTGAGGAACTACTTTGGATGGGACAAACTCATCTAAATTGTCCTTTATCTGTTTTTTTGTGGTGAATATATCCTACCAAAAGAATTTGAGACGTGATCCTTTGAGAGGTCTTAGGCTAAAGCTTTCTTTTTCTTTTTCTTTTCCCCTAAAAAGGTAGCATTGTTTTGTATCAGCTTAAGTGGAGGAATTCTTCATCAGTGGATGACCCAAGAACTCACTGACCTTGGCAAACCACAAAGGTACCATTTCTCCAAGGATGAGTTGTACTTTATTACCTCTCCCCCCATACAACCCAAATAATTTTATTCCATAGTATCTAGCAGGTCCATTTTGTTCTTTGATACTGTAGTTGATTTGCTCAAATAAGTCTTGTTGTTCACCATTGAATTAATATTCATTGAATCCTCTTTTTATTTTTTTTAAAATATATTTTATAACTTCCTCTTTAGTGTGGGGTAAATGCACTTCTAAACTTTGCAGTATTTGGATTTCATTTAAGATACATTATGCTTTTGTTGTGTTGATCTTGGGGTAGATCTGAACTGTATGATCTATGGATTTCTGAGAAATGGTGCCTGTGAAAGAACAAATCAGAAGCTGTCTCTTTCATCCCAAATGGCTGTCTGTACCAGGAAATAAAATACATTTTCAGATGACATATCCCCAAATCCCTAGGGAACATAGTTGTGCTGGATTAGAGAGGGTGTGGAAGCTGCAGTCCCCCCATAAAGTAATCTTTCCAGATTCTGGATTGTGTCATATAATAATGGAGCTAATCCCAATCACAGTCATTAACAGTTTTGCCAGATGTTGATGATGATGTCTGGTGATGCTTGTATAAAGGTGGGAGTAGGAAATCTTTGGTCTTCCTGATGTTCAGCCTCAACTCCCAGAATTCATTATTGGCCATGTCATTGCCTGTGGCTTCTGGATTTTGAAATCCCAAATGTGCAAATGTCCAAAGTTTCCTCAGCTGTTATGTAAAGGCATAATCCTGCATGTCAGATGAACGTAGAGGGAACTTTCCCATTATAGAAGGGAGTTTCTTGTTGTCAGCCATGATGAGGGGATATTCTGTAACTAGCAACACTCAATGCAGCCTCTGTCATTACTAGATACAACTGACTACTCTCAGAGCATGTAGCCTGCACCATGCAACATATGCAAGTGCCAAGCAACTATGATGCATCAGCAGCCAGATATTAGATTCATCCACCTATACTGGCATAGTTGCCAGCAACGAGGCTGCCATACTGCTTCAACAACTCATTTGCATTTAGAGTCTACTTTTCCTGGTCTCATAAAGAAAATATCAGTTGTAGAAATGGATCAGCTTTGTTTGTTTTATTTTTTAAAAGTAGTTTGCTTTGTTTGTCAGTGATGTAGTAAAGTAAGGACAGAGATGATGTGTAGGAGATTATCATACTGTTTTTAAATAGTGGGATAGAAGTGGGATTGTAAAGGTAAACCATCATTGAAGTATGTGCGATAGACCATTCTGGGGTAATTCAGAGAGATGGGGATTTAAACAAATTTCACTGCACCCCCCCCCCCCCCATTCCCAATGAAGACAAGACTTCTTTCTCATGGGGAGGCAATCATTTGTCTTTGGAAGAGAAAAGGAGATTTAAACAGGTTTCACTGCATACACACTCCCAATGAAGGCAAGACTACTTACTTACTTAGGCCCAATACAAACAGGCACTTTGTGGTGTGTTGGTGGCAATGTTAGGGTTCAGGAGCATGCAGCAACCACATGCTCCTGAGCCCTAATACATATGGGCGGCACCATCTTGATGCAGCACTGTTCATACAGTGTGCGTGTCCATGATGTATCTTGTGCGACATGTCCAAACGGTGTGATGCACAAGACATGTCACTGCGATGCTTCAGGGTACAAATGGCACCTTGGAGGTGTTGCGGGAAGGAGCTCCATTTTGGAGCTCCTTTTTGGGGTGGATCGTTGTTGCGGCTGTGCGGTTGCCATGGCAATGATCCAGAGGAGAAAGGGGCAGCCTCTGGCTAATGCAAGAATCATTGCTGTTTCAGGTGTTTAAAAAGCTGCAACTATATTGGGAGGGAAACTTTGTGTAATAATCTCCTTCAATGCAAAATATTTTGGGGTAGCTTGGTGTTAAATGGTCAGTGAAGACCATTTGCATTACAAAATACCTGTTTCTTTATAGATATGGAGATCTTGCATTGGCAGACATAGCTATGATGATGGCACTATATCACTGTAGCTACTTCAGTCAATGCTACCCACCCCAAAACTACCTCTTAAGCACCACAACTGAAGGACATTCGAGGCATTACAAATCATGGTATTGGGAAATGACATCTGCAGTACTCTCCTAGATGCAGGATGCATTGAGAAAAGCTGGAAACCATGCACAGTGAGGAGCATCCAAGGGAGCTGGGCATGTTTAGCTTGGGGAAGGGAAGATTAAGAGGTGACATGATAGCTGTGTTTAAATATTTGAATGGCTTTCATATAGAAAAAAACAGAGCATGCTTGTTTTCTGTTGGCCAAGACCAGGGGTAGGCAACCCTTTTGAGCCAGGGGCCGGGTTGCTGTCCCGCAGACAACTGGGGGGCCGAAGCAAAAAAATAAATAATTAAATAATTTTTAAAAAATAAATAAATAAATAAATAAACCGGGACAAATGTAGGACAAAATTTTCAAATGGAGGACACTTTTTAAATAAAAAATGGAGGACACGCGAAAAAATTGGCTGATTTTTTAAAAAATGTTAAGATAAATGCATTTTTCTGAGGCTTCTATAGACAATTGCCCCACTATGCCCCTCACGCGAGACGCCAAAGGCCCCAGCAGCAATCGACAGCCGGACCGGGCTGGGGCCAGTCCCAAGGCCTCGCCAGGCCGCATCCGGCCTGTGGGCCGCAGGTTGCCTACCCCTGGCCAAGACTATAGAGCAATGGATTCAAACTATAGGAAAAGAGTTTCTACCTAAATGTTAGGAAGAACTTCTTGACAGTAAGAGCTGTTAGTGAAATATGCTGCCTCAGAGTGTAGCAGAGTCTCCTCCTGCTTTTAAACAGAGGCTGGATGGCCATCTGACAAGAGTGTTTTGGTTGTGTGTTCCTTCATGACAGGGGGTTGGACATGATGGCCCTTATGGTCTCTTCCAAATCTGTGATTCTGTGCCTCCAAGGTGTCTCTACAACCGCCTGTCTAAATATTCCCTGCAATTGGGAGAGCATTGATGCCACCAATTTTTTAGCACCCCAATCAGCATTGCCTCAGAAGCCCTTCAGCTGGTACAGTGCCTGGTTTAAGAGATAGTTTTTGGGGTCACATGTGATCATTGATGTCTGTAAAAATGAATTCTAAAAGTTAAGAGAGTGTAAGTCTGTTTTAAGATCTCATAAAAATTGGCCAGAGAATTTGCCAGAAATTGCAATATTTGATTTTTTTACTTTTAGATAAATAATTTCCCCCTAGTTCTGGGAAAAATAGCACCTTGAAAATATTGAGCTGGTGATCATGTGCTGCTTGGAAATGTGTTGCATTCTTCTATCTTTTTCTCATGCAGTCTCACTTACTCCTAGCTAAAATGCCACATGCTAACCTCCACAGTGGCCTATGCCAGTTTGCCATTCTATGACTGCCAGTTGATTCTTAGAAAATGGGCATTATGCTGTGTGCTGCTGTTGCTTTGCATGACTGAATCCACATTTTTGTGGGTTCCAGGTTTGAGAATATGAGTACAGGGACTGTAATAGTTAACCCTTTCACTTCAAAATCTACCACTATATCACTGCACATACAGAATATACTATAAAGGGATTGTGTTTTGATGCAATATTTGCTTTCCTGCAAGGTCCTGTTTTTCATCCAACATCATGGCTCAGCTGACCTTGACACTCACAGAGAAATGTTGTGAATTGCCCAAAGTCATACAGTGAGTCATCAGGATCAGCTGGGATAAGAGCCTGGAAACCTTCTGGTTCAATCACAAAACTGCACGAAATGGGTTGGAAAAGAAGAGAAATTAGAAATGGCAGCATGGACAGATTAAGCAGAGGCAGTCCTTTGATCAGTAGAAGAATTCATGCCATTTAAATTGCATCTTGTGTATTCTCTGCCCATTTTGGTAGTCAAATAATTATTTGACATAAATCTTTTGGCTAAAAATAATGAAAAAATAATACCTTTAGTAGCTGCTCTTTGCTTTCTTCTTTTTTGCTGAAGTTTATTTTGTTGCTGCCATTGTATCTTCTGGTAAAATGGAGAGTAGGGAAAAAGAGAGAGACAGCCCTTTCACACTATCTGATTATATCATTCTGATTCTACTTTAACTGCCATTGTTCCATCCTATGGAATCTGTCATTTCATCAGATACTTAGAATGATTTGTTAGAGAGTTCTAGCGCCTCAGCAAACCAAAAATCTCAGAATTCAGTAGAACAGAGTTGTGACAGTTAAAGTGGAATCAAATTGATATAATTGTTTAGTGTGGATAAGCAGAGAGAGACTAGAGCTCTTAAGGCCATGAAGAGAATAAATCCCTCAAGGTGGGATACCCCCAAATTAAGCCTGTAACACCAATAATCTGAACAGGAATGGGAAAACATAGTCCTGTGTTGTTGTTTTTATTGGCAGAAATGGATCAGCATACAATATTCTGCACAGCTTGGAAAAGTTAATTATTCACATGCCCAATGAATGTATGCAGGGAGGTAGTATTGTTGCAGTAGGCTCCATCCCCCTGATTCATTTGAGTGGAGTTGAGATAGGCTGTTGAATGGAAATGTATGCAGGAAAGGCCACTTGAATTTGAAATCTGTTATGCAGACACTGACTTTGATCTAGACTTAATGATACATAGTCAATGCTCATTGAAATCAAGGAAGTTTAAGATTATTCCTAAGTGCAGTGGGTTTACTCTGTGTATGACTATTGCCTCGACTGCACTGGCCACAATATTCAAGGGCAGTGATGGTGAACCTTTTACAGACCAAGTGCCGAAACTGCAACCCAGACTCCACTTATTTATTGCAAAGTGTCACATCCCTCTGGCTTTCTAATAAGAAACTCTGGCAAATTCTGTGTTAGGGCGACAGCATGTGTGCCCACAGAGAGGGCTCTGAGTGCCACCTCTGGCATGCGTGCCATAGGTTCACCATCACTGTTCTAGGGGCAGCCTGGAATATCCTGGCCTTGGAGCTACTCCAACCTCCTCCTATTACCTGGCCCTCCATTTCTGCACCAGGGCAGCTTTCTACACAGGTGTCCCATTGTGCCACCCAGGATTCCATCACCGTTACCTTGAGTCACACTCACTTCTGAGGTCAAAATGAGGCACTTAGCGATGATCACATGGCTTGGCTCCTCACTCTGACCTCAGAATGAATGACTAGTGTCTGCGGAAAACACCCAGGGTGGCTCAGTGGGATGTCCATACAGACAATATTTCTGGTGTGGAAACAGAGGGCTCCAATTTTTCCTTGAGTAGTATGTTTTTAAAATTGAGTTTAAGGGTGTTATACCTCAGTTTTAGTGCTGAACATGCGGGACCACGTCCAGACAGTTTGTATCAGAACCAGGGCTTGCGCCGTATGTTGTCCGAACAAGTTGCTGCAAGAATGGGCCGGAGAATGGGTGGAATGGGTCTCTTGTGTCCCCACAACTGTGCTCATAATTGTGGTTAGACTATGAGAGAAGGGCCTCTTCTGATGATCTCAGGGCAGGGGCAGGCTCATGCAGGGAGATAATGGTCTGCCAAATAGGCTGGATCTAAGCCAAATTTGATTTGCTGTTAATGCATTTTATTGCCAGAGAAGAAGAATTGTGTTTTCAGATATATATATATGTGTGTGTGTGTGTGTGTGTGTGTGTGAGAGAGAGAGAGAGAGAGAGAGAGATTTGGGTTTTCATGCATCAAGATGTGTTTGGCTGCTGCATACTGAACAGAAGGAGAGTGCTTTTGTACTACTGCTCCAAACAGAAAAGTATCACAGGCCATCCCTAAGTCTCAAATACACATTTTATCTGAAACGACGAGAGTTCATATGGCATTTCTGTGGTATTAGATCTATGAGGGTCTATCCAGACATGAAAGTCATTGTTTTATGTTATCAGCTATCACATGATAAGCATATATCAACCAGGCCTTGAAATAAAAATTAACCAAGTTGATTTTCCCCCATGATGAATTCTTTTTCTGAAGCTTTTCATGCTATGATTTCAAATCTTTTATACTTGTACCATGTCCAAAGTGAAACATCTGGACTCCAGATACACAGCTGCATCCAGGCATACATGTTGATTCTTCCACATAAGAGAGATTCCAGTAGCCACTTTGATTTAAAACTGGCTTGTAAGAAGAGATCTATTGAAAACTGTGTAACACAATAAAGTTAAGGGGGGGGGGGAAGCTGCAGCTCATCTCTGGAATCATTCAGATGATCCACATTATCAGTTCTTTCCCTTTGGAAAGAATGTAATAGGTTACTGATGGTTCTAGGATTCTGTAACAGCAGCAACTTTAATGCTAAAACCCTAACCAAATACAGTATATGGAAAGTATCAGCAGGGGGTAAAACTTGCTTGAAGTTAGAATTTTCTGATACAAACTAATTAAAATACACCTAGAACATAGATTTCATTGCATGAAATCACACAAATCTCTTATTTACATTATTGAAATGATAGAAAACATTTCTGTTGAAATCATTGCATAACAGTGAGCTTACATAGAACAAGCTTGTTTTCTGCTGCTCCAGAGACTAGAACACAGAGCAATGGATTCAAGTTACAGGAAAAGAGATCCCACCTAAGGAAGAACTTCTTGATGGTAAGAATTGTCCGACAGTGGAATACGCTGCATTGGAGGGGTCTCCTTCTTTGGAAGTTTTCAAAGAGAGGCTATTGGGAATGTTTTGATTGTACATTCCTGAATGGCAGGGAGTTGGACTGGATGGTCATTGTGGTGTCTTCCAATATTATGAATCTGTGCATAATCAGTGTGCCACTATGACAAGTACATATATTACATTAGATTACATTAATAGCTGACAACAGGTAAGAACTAAGCAATTAAAATGGTCATCCTGTATGTATTTACCTGAAGTAAACCCATTGGCACATAGCGAGACTTAGTTGGAACCTGGTGATCTGAAAGCCCACATTTTCCCATATCAGCCTGCCTGGATTTTAAGGTGTTTGGTGGAGACCATTCTCTCTACTGGCAGAGGCATATTTGGTAGGGCACAAGAGATGGCCTCATGCAAGATACCTTCTCAGTGACTGTTCCCAGGCTTTGCAGCACAGAAGACTGTCCTCTGACAGCATTTTAAAAAGATGACTGTGTCCTTTGTAAAGCAGAAAAAATGGCCAGCCTAACAGCAGGCATCCAATGGATTCCAACAAAGATGTAGACCTATCAGAGTAGATCTTTCAGCTATGTCTCATCCAAGAAGTGTTCATCATATGGCACAGTTTGTTGAGTTCAGTCTAGAGTCTTAACACTTTTCCAGTCCATCTGAAGACTGATCAGATGACTTTTTTTATTCAGTAACAGATTTGCATATCTATCAACAAACAGCGTGCTTTAAGATTGCTATAGCATTAGCAGAGTTTTCTTGGCTTGTTTTTGATAGCTGTATGCTGATTTAACAGTTTCTGGAATTTTCTGTTCCCATAGATTAATAAATTAATTATGGCATAAGTTTTCATGGACTTCAGTCCATTTCATCAGATGCTTGGTCTCATGATGAATGAATGTCAAATATCCATTCACACATTTTGGGAGGGGGGGATTTAAATGGTGTGTTAAGGGGGAATTGAAATGTAGTCACCTAGAAGATTATAGTGCAGCTATTTGCCCATGGGATAGATGCAGGATTTAAAAGGTCAAAAATGGATTTTACCACACTGCCTCAAAGGCAGGCAATATGCAACCCATTTGCAATCTGTGCTTCTTCAGGCTTCTTGTGCAGTTTTTCAAACTCAGGAAAATCCTGTGATTGAAAAACTGTGCGAGAAACCTGGGGAAGCACAGATTGCAAATGGGTTGCATATTGCCTGCCTTTGAGGCAGTGTGGTAAAATCCATTTTTGACCTTTTAAATCCCATGTCTATCCTATGGGCAAATTGCTGTGCAATAATCTCTCCAGTACTGTATTAACTGGGGCCATTTACAGAAGAGTTATTGGTTTTTTGCAGTGAGCTAAACTTTAAAACTCATATGATAATTGGTGAGTAAAATGGTTTAATGTCATGAGCCTGTTGGGTACAATGGCATAAGAAATATATTTATAATTAGACTCACTCTGACCATCAGTAAAAGCATTTTGGGAAGGAAGGGAGTTAGGAAGTCAGTGAATGCTTGTACAGCATTTAAGAGCTAGATGGCAAAATGATTACTAAGTGTTTTTTACTGCTTTCTTCAAGGAGCTGTAAACTGTTTACATGAGTAATTAGTTAAGTAAATATAATATTTATTTTCCCAACCTTTAGGTTTGAAAGCTGATATGCAAAATGGCTATTGTGTGCTGCTGCAGTTAATGGCTTTCCACATTTATTTATCCATAACATACTCTCCATGGTTTCTGAACAGACTGGGGGTTTTGCAGCACACAATTAATATTTAGAATTAATAACCATAACCCCATGAACAAATGTTATATTGGAAGCACCAGCAACTAAGTATAACTCAATCTGAAAGCCTCAGATTACATCTTGTCTCATTCAAGCTTAAATAATAGCAAGACAAATCTTCAGTGCCCATTAAATTTGCTGCTGGTTTATTGTTTTATTCATTTGTTTGCTTGAAATCCAGAGTGATTTATTGCACATAATGGGTACTCAGTTTATAAGTGCCGTAGGGATCACATTGCTTAACTACATGAATGAGGTCAATAATGTAAATGTTGGTATCTACATAAATATTTTAAGGAGATGATCTTAATCAAGAAGCATTTGATCTTGTCTCTGAGCACAGGTTATCAGGGTTGCTATATAGCCAAAACAGTTGTGTACAGAACAGTTTTCCTGTTTGGATTAATGCATGTGAACCACAAACTGAGGTTCAGCCATACTCAGGAACCAAGTGCTTAAATCCTATTGCATACCTCCCGATTGTCCCAATTTTGCTGGGCATTTCCAACTAATCCTTTACCATACTACTTTTTCAGTTGTTTTTAATATGTCCCAGTTTCATTCTCAGTAATTATTTTGTTTTCTGTATTTGTTGGCAATATTTTTTTAGAATTTGGATGGATTTGTCTCTATTAACAGCTAGAGATTTGTCTCTTGAAACAGCTATATTGGCAGGCCATCTGTTCCTAGTATTTATTTCTCTCATGTGTTTGCAAGCAGCTCCCATTTTGCTTTTTAAAATTGTAAGTTCACTTTCAAAAGGTTCTTCCTTGAAGGAATCTGTTGTCATTTAACTCTAGTTGTTCAGTGCATTGCATTCTATGTCTTTTTTTTCTTTTCTTGATCATATAGGTGTTTCCTTGTCATACAGCATCACCACTCTTGGTTTGAATTTCATTTTGATTTCTTGGATCTTGTGGGAAAAGTCCCTTGTTGTCTTCTTCTTCTTCTTCTTCTTCTTCTTCACCTTTATTTATGAAGCGCTGTAAATTTACACAGCGCTGTACATGCAATCTTTTTAGTTAGACGGTTCCCTGCCCTCGGGCTTACAATCTAAAAAGACATGACACAGAAGGAGAAGGGAGTGGTGGCAGGAAAGGGTAAGAGGTCCAGCAGTTCCTCTCTACCTCCAAGGCCTGGACCAAGGCAGATGGACTGGAGGGAGGGCTTTGCATTGATTAATACTGTATAATAATTCTATTTGTTCTTATATTCAAGTCAGTGAACAGTTGTGTCCAGGATTCTGGTCCTATTTCAGGCACTTTGTAGTTTTGATTTTCATCTTTCCTTAACCATTTGAAGAGTTTCATCCAGTGAGGCTTTTATTTATTTTGGCTTCAGATAATGCCCTTTTGCATTATTATGTGGTTGTATCCCTGGTTTCAGTTGAGAATTCTACTGTCTCCTGGTCAGTTAGGTTTAATGGTGCAATTCTTTTTTTTAACATGGCTTTAAATACTACAGAGAAAATAAGGAAACATTATTTTTAAATATTATCAGTTCATAATGTATGCCACAGTTAATTCCTGGCCTTGTTTTTGCAAAGAGGATGGAGACTTTCCACCTCCTGTTTCCAGTTCTGAAGTCTATTTTATTTATTTGTAGTCTATACTGACCATCTGATGACATCAACATTTACAGATTCTATTCAATGGCCTGAAGAATTCATTTGAAACTGATGGAATGATAATTCAAATATTAATAAAGATTTGTGGGAAAGTATGAAAACTACATCTGGATTGCTATTTTAAGATCAAAAAGACATTTTCAACTGCATCATATAATAACATGAACATTGACTGGTTAGATGACTGCATGAACACTCTGGACTGGTTAGAATGGACTAGGTAGATTCATTGGAGTGGGGAAACTAAGTTGGAGATGCTTTCTCCAATCCTGGCAACATATCTGAGAAGACACACATTAATTATAAGTTTTGGTGCAGGAAAAGAAGCCTATGTAACTTACTGCTTGAGATTAGTTTGCTTAACCCTCAGCCTGGCTGTTAATATAACAGATGACTTTGTGAAGCAGTTCTTGTCTGCCCCCCCCCCCCCACAAGACAAATGCAGGGTATGTGAACTGCAGCTGTCAGGAAAGATAGCAACAAAGACATTCTTCTGTGGTGCCAGAGCTCTCATGCACCCCTCTGCATTTTTCACAACTACTACCAGTCATCCACCAAAGATAGAAAGACAGAACAGCTTTTGTAATTACTTTAAAAATAATTAGTTACTGTTCTAAGCCCCCAAAGTAGTTAGTTACTGTTACAGCTGCACCTTTAAAAATGTAGCTCTTTCCTTTACTTGTTATTCCAATGTACTATGAAGAGTTACCTTAAATACATTTTTTTAAAAAAAATCCCAGTGCTAGAAGTCAATGTCCATGATGCTAAACTCAACAGGGATGTGAGGTTAATCACACAAAATTTTTACTGTATACAGTGTGCCCGCGTCATACGTGGGTGTGCTGTATGCAGCTTCCAGTGCCAGAAAGACTTCTCCCATGCCCCCGAACAAGTAATGGGGTGAGCCAAGTGCATGCCACTGGAACAAGCGCCATTAGTTCTAATGGGGCTTGACTTTACGCATTTTTCCCTTACGCAGCAGGGTCCGGAACAGATCCCCTGCGTAAGGGAAGGGCCAACTGTATACTCATGTATAAGCCAGAAATTTTAGTCTTAAAATTGACCCCAAAAACCTGGGTCAATGTAAGTATTGTACTTTAACTCTTATTTTAAAAAAAGGAACCATCCCCTGATGAAAGACAAGAGCTTAATCTGTCATGGAAGCACTGAACCCCATCTATTCTCTCATCCATCCAGCCTTTAGTATGAGCACAAACAGTTATGCTTCCTGGAATTTTGCAGATTCTTTGTCATTGTTTTCCTTTACTTCATCCTTTAGATCCTTTGTTACATTCCCCTAAGTTTTACAAACAAGCTTCATTTATATACCGCTTCATACCGCCTAAACAGTGTCTAAGTGGTTTACAACTGTAAGCTAATTTGCCCCAACAACCTGGGTACTCATTTTAGTGACCTCGGAAGGATGCAAGCCTGAGTCGAGCTTGAGCCCTTTATGCTGGTCTTGAACTCGCAACCTTATGGTTTTTGAGTAAGTGGCTGCAGTACAGGCATTCAACCACTGCGCCTCCAGGGTTGATTTATCCTCATATCAAAATCCATAATTTTGCCACCCAAACCTGCACTCTACTTATACATTAGGTTGACTGATAGTCAAATATATATGGTAAAATATATCATATATAAGGAATGGTTGTTATTGATTACATGAACATCATTATGTAATTCATAGTTTTTTGTGGGTTTTTTCAGGCTATGTGGCCATGTTTTAGCAGAGTTTCTTCTTGATGTTTTGCCAGCATCTGTGGCTGGCATCTTCAGAGAAGATGCCAGCCACAGATGCTGGTGAAATGTCAGGAAGAAACTCTGCTAGAACATGGCCACATAGCCTGAAAAACCCACAAAAAACTATGGATGCCGGCCATGAAAGCCTTTGATTTCATATAATGTAATTCAGTTATGCAGAAAGGAAAACAATTGCAACTAACTGCATATCTGTACCTAGTTAATTCCAAGCTGTCTCCCCCTATTTTTTCCTCTCCCTTCCTCACATCTTTCTTTCTCTGAAAGATCTGCAAATCAAGTCTAGATGTATGGAGTGCTGAAGCTGCAAGTTTTTTTCAACATGCTGAAAGCAGGCCCTGAAATATCATGGGACTATAGTTCATCATATGTTGAACTATATAGTTCAACAATATATGAAAGTCGCAGGTCCAGGCTATCTGGCAGACCATATATCCCCATATGAGCTGTCTCAGTCCCTTAGATCAACAGGAGAGGCCCTTCTCTCAGTCCCACCACCATCACAAGCACAGCTGGTGTGGACATGAAAGAGTGCCTTCTTGGTGGCTTTCCTAAGAGTCAGGCACTTCTTTCCCAGGGAGCTCACAATGGCCCCTTCCTTGTCCTTCTGTTGACAGGCTAAAACCTTTTTATTTCAACAGGGTTTTTAAAACAGAAAAGTTTTAAAAAACAGGGTATAGTTTTTAAAAACCTTTTAAGTTGTATTTCATTGAGTATAGCTCTGAACTTTTTAATACTGTGAAACCCACTGGGTGACCTCTGGGGAAGGCAATGGCAAACCTCCTCTGAACAAACCTTAATGAGAAAATCCCATAATATATTCACCTTGGGGTCACCCTAAGTTGGAAATTACTTGAAGGCACACAACAACAAACAGCAATTATTTTAATTCCATTTTAATGTTCACTTTTTAAATGTTTTTAGTCATATTGTTATTTTTAAATTGTACATCATCTTGACTCCCAGTATTGGCATATAGGCAGGATATTACTGCTCCTGCTACTAATGGCTGTGGATAATGGGAGTCGTAATTTACCACATCTGAAATACATCTGGCTGGGAGAGGCTGCATTAAGTGATTCAAAGAGGACCTTTGCAGAAAGAAACTTGAAGTTCTTCTTGTTCTTTATGTATGGCTCAGTCAAAGGTGGAGGAGATCACCATTGAAAGAGATTTAGTATATGGGAGGGAGAGTCCCTCAAACTGTGTTGGCTATGCAGCAAACTACAACAAAATTCAAAATCTATAAAGAACCTATACTTTATTAGCCCAGGTCCAAAGAATAAAATACATGACACATGCTTCTGAAGCTTCACTGGCTTCATCAAGGAAAGATGTTAAAAATCATACAGGAAGAAAACCCTTTGCATAATACATTTTATGATTTGGAGTGGGCCCAATAAAGGCACTGATGCTTTGTGGGTTTTGGATTTTCTTGTATTTTCATCAAGGAAGTATCTTTCCAATATCCCTAGAACAAATTGTGATTTTCCTATATCCATAACAAAATGAGGCAATTGCTGTGCTGGCAAGGCTGGAAGAGGGATATAAACAAGAGAGGTGGAAATTCTGTTAGCAGGCAAGCATGAGATCTAAACTGATGATTCCCCACTTGGCAGCTTGGGACTTCCAAGCGTGAGAAGTAGGTAGGTGATGAATGTGGGATCATCATACCAGGAAATGAAGTGGAGATATACAGCTGGCCTCCCAGGAGATCAGTACTTGATAGGCTTCTGGTTCTTAGTCGAGTGCAGTGGTCCCTTGGTATCCACTGGGGTTTGGTTCCAGGACACCACCACTCCTCCGTGGCTATAAAAATCTGTGGATGCTCAAGTCTCATTCAACGCAAAGGCCTAGCAAAATGGTGCACCTTATACAAAATGGTACAATCAAGTTTAGATTTTTGAAATTTATATGTTTTAAAAATATTTTCAAGCCAAGGATGATTGGATACTCTGTGCCCATTATGGACCCATATACCTTGCTCACATTATTGACCTGAAACCTTTATATGCCACTTGATAGACAGATTATTGAATGTTCAGTGTGTTTCACAGATATTATCTCTGTAATCTTTACAAAAGCATTGTAAAACAGTCTTATATTTATTCTCTCAGATTACAGTCCACCAACTATATCTCTGTCCTGCCAATTACTTGATGTACCTTTTCACTTTTTGCATTCTTAGGCATAAGTGTAAGTGGAGCTATATTTATGACACAGAGAAGCCTATTTGAGTTGACAGAAACAGTGTGGGGATTTTTGTTTTGTTGATGTGTCATAATAAAAACAAAACAAAAATATTCTGTTAACTGAAAGACTAATGTATGTATTATAGCATGAGTTTCTATGGATTCATGCCATAGGAAACTGATTAGTCTTTAAGATGTTATATGATTCTTTGTTTTATTTTGTTCCTCTGGATTTTAATAGAATCACTGGACAAGAACATAGTATAGTCACACATTTAGCTTATATAACCTGACATTGTACAGAAAGGCAATTTAAAGGACTAGTCCTGATAATTTAGCCATTCCTTCTCATCTTATTGTGATGCCATATGCTACAAAGTGATATCATTTTTCTTTGGAAAATAATGGAGGGACCCCTTGCAAGACTTCTTGAAGCCAAACATGAACTTTCATGGTTAATGGACAGCTCCAGTTGCCTTTTGAGATGGTGCTGGGGATGCCGGCCCTTTTCAGTTTTACAGCAGAACAGGAGTATTATTATTAACAGGGTGCCCAAAAGGTCTGTGACTCTCTGCAAAGTAGCATAAGCAAAAGACAAATCCCTACTGAAGAACTTTTAATCTAAATTTAGATAGCGTAGTGAGAAAAAGCAGGGAGAAGCCATAAGGATAGAATGCAAGCAAATGCAATCCTTTTTTTGTTCTTTGAGATCTATTTGGAAGGTTTTGTTTTATCCAACTGTTTGTTTTCTTCCTCTGTCCCTGCTCAAAGATGATCAAACTGAAGCTGATTGCTCTTGATTCCTCCTTGACAGGTATTTATACTATAAGAATAATCAATTTATACAGTATCATCCATATATTTGGAGCTTTTTAGAGGAATTATTATAAAAATGCTCCCTTAGTCTAGGAAGTTTACAGTTTAGACATGTACAGGGAAAACAACAAACCAGTTGGGTAGAAAAATGCATAATGAACAAATGTAACAATTAGGCAGAGGAGGAAAATGCAACAAGTCCCTACATAGTAGCTTAAAGAAGAGAAATAGAAAGATGCTTTAAAGTGTCTCAGCTTCATGCCATTGTCCAAGTCTGAAGTTTTGAAGCCATACTCCTCTCCTTCTCAATCTACAATATGCTTTTCTTCATATCAGATTAACACAGGGATGAGGAATGTGTGTACCTGAAGATACTGTTGGATTGCATCTCCCACTGTCCTTTACCATTGGCTATGCTGGGTAGGAATTATGGTAGTTACAGTCCAGCAAAATCAGCTAGTTCACACATTCTCCAGTACTAGGATAGCAGATATATTCTGGATTTGTAAATTGAAAAACTGACTTTGAAAATGTGTCATTCCCTTCTCTCTGCAAGTGAATGGCTTCCATTTTTCTCTAAACACCACATGTCTTCCAGACATTTTACTTGCAACTTGAAAGCTATTATGTATGTTATAATAGGGGGGGAAATCTGGTAAAACAAAACAATGACATGCTATTGTTATTGCTGGTGCTTTGTGGTTCTTCTATTCTTTCATTCATGGATTGCATTAACAACCACAGCCTCTCACAAAATTGACCATGGCAAAGAGTAAAAGGCTAACATTCAGCCATTAACCTCAGTGGAACCTGCTTTACTTAGGCAAATCAGACATGACAAATGGTGATTTATAAACCAAGATGGTGAACAGCCTGTAGCAGACAGAAAGAACAGTCCAAGATTTCTGGGTTGTATCTAGATCAACTTCAGTGGAGATTGGTAGTTCCAATATCAGTGGTGTGGTGAGTCCACTCTGGGGTTTAGTCTGACCTGTAATGGCATTATTAAAGGTGTTAGACCCTGTCCACAAAATATTTCCAGCACCTTGGATAACACTTTTAAAGGTTACATTACAATCCAATGTGGATTTGCTGCTCCGCTGACATAACAGCCACCAGTCTCCCACTAATCAATGTAATGAATCTTGTGCACACTGACCTTCTCATTGCCTCCTCTCTGCCAAAATTCTTCCCTCTGATAGACTTTACTGAATGACATGGACTGTATTATCTGAGGCTGTTGGGAAAGTTGGAGAGCCTTTTAAGCCAGGTGGGGGTAATCTCTGACAATGGATCTTGCTTGCAGAGGTTGCCCCAATCTCTTACTTACAGAGGAGCCAATGGGGTATTGCTGTGCTGGAGGATGGAATGAGTAGGGAAGTTACTACTCACTAGCTCCATTTTACATGCACTCATCTGGATCTACTTTCTGATCTTTTCCATAAATGATTTTTCTTTGTTATAAGCTAGGGGGAGAACACAAACTTAAATCAGTAGTGTGTAAGAAGGGACACAAATAATGCATGCACCTCTCTGCAGATCTCTTAAAACTATATAATGCCAGGAGCAACCCAGAAACTTTAGCTACCCCATGTGCATGTGCTTTTATGTCTGAAACATGCACTCCAGAACCTTGATGCCATTGATAACCCCTAACTACAGTAGACACTGTGGACAAGTCTACATAGGGGACCACCAAACACAGTGTGCAAACAAGAATCAAAGAACACAAGCGACACTGCAGACTGGGCCAGCCAGAAAAATCGGCAGTAGCAGAACATGCCACAAACCATCTTGGGCATAAAATACTGTTTGAAAACACCAAAGTTCTGGACCATGCCAACAACTGCCATGTCAGGATGCACAGGGAAGCCATTGAAATCCACAAACACCTAGAAAATTTGAACAGGAAAGAGGAAACCCTTAAAGTAAACAAGGTTTGGCTACCAGTCCTGAAAAATAGCAAGATAAAGACTCAACAAATGCAAATGAGAAATCTCCCAGCAGAGAATGAGCATTATCAAGCAGACATTCATCCTCTTTTGCAGACCCTCCCACCGTGAGGCCTGCCATTAGCAACAGAACAATACACATGCAAATCACTCCTGTCTTTCCAGGTCACACAATATGTATACCCAACACCTTTCCAAACAAGCATTCTCTGAAGATGCCAGCCACAAATGCTGGTGAAACGTCAGGAACTTCTAGAACATAGCCACATAGCATGAAAACCCACAAAAAATACCATTTAATATTTGATTCTAATCCCAAAATGGGACTATCCTATAGGATTCAGATCCAGAAGCTTTTGCAGCGTTATCGCAAATACCAAGTGACTGGCAATTATATACCTGGCACTTCTACTCAAAGGTGGTATAGGGTTGGACTGAGGTGACTTGAGTTCAAATTTCTGCTGAGCTATAAAGTGACCCTGGGAAGTCATCATCTCTAATCTTCTTTAAAGATAACTGTAAGTGTAATAGGTGTCAACCCAAACTAAAGGGTGAGACATAAACGTAAGACAAATATAGCTGGAATCAGAACTAAATTCAGCAAGACCCCTGGAAAAGACATGGTACATCTGAAGCAGCTGAGCATCCTAGGAGAAATGACTCCCAAAACTCTCAACTGCCTGGGGTTGCCTTATTAAAGTCCTGTCTATACCTCTTCTGAACTTATGAATATTTTGCACCCATATTCTACTAGTTTATTCCAGGATGGGCACAATATTACCTCCAGGCTCAGTTATACATCCAATGTAAGATATGTGGTTACAGTGACAAATGATTGACCACTGTGTGAACAGAATGTTGGACTCAATAGGCCTTCAGTCTGATCCAGCATGCATTTCTTATGTTAGCTCCTGTCTTTAGGCAATCTATTTCTCTAAGATTAATAACCATGCCAGAAAGAGTCGAGTTCTTCCTGTCATTAGATGCAGTCAGTTTGAAATGTCAGTAGAGGATGATATATATGTTCCTACAATGTGGATAGAAATTTTTGGTCAAAACCAAAAGGGGAAAGAGTAACTAAGTATCCAAACACTATATATCACCAAGTACAATGTACTGCAAACAGTAAAGATAATATAAAGACATCCTATATCAAATTATATTTGCATCATATTTGCACCAGCACCTTGTGATGAACATTAAAGATAGCTTTTATGTTCATCACAAGGTGCTGATGCAAATATGATACAAATATAATTTCATATAGGAAGTCTTTATAGTATCCTTATTGTTTGGAGTACATTGTACTTGGTGATACATGGTATTTGGATACTTTGTTATTATCTCCCTTTTTGGTTTTTACTATTGTGTTGTGAAACCCTCATGGTGAATTGTTCTGGGATAGAAATTTTTGAACCATAGTTATGTCTAGGTTCAAATATTATATATATGAGAACAATAGCTTTATAATCACAGAACAGTGGAGCACAGCTCCTGGACTATATGGATTTGCTTGTTCTTTATTGATCAGTTGTCTCTTTGCAGTCTTTAAGACAGCCACCATTTGTGGAAACAAAGGTATGAGACATTGCAGGAGTGAAAGATTCTGTCAATGGTGTGAGGGCTCCAGTTACTTGGTAGCATATGCACTACTGATCCATTATATGCTACACACATGTTATTAATTAGTTCTCCATTAGCCAGTGCCTACAGTCAATTAAGTCTCTCTCCAGATGTTCACATTGTCTTTCTATTCTATTAGTGAACAATTATGTTTCTGGAGAATAGGTGGCAAAAAAAATTAAGCTGAGTTGACTGGCTGTACTCTGCTGAAGACCTTAAGTAGACCATGTTTAGTGTTTATACCCTGCAATGACGCAATGGTATTGCCTAGAAAAGATCCTCTGTAGTAAATGAATTTGATTATATGCAAACACACACACAGGTTCATACTTGGGTCTTCCTAGAGTTTTTTCCAGGTCTAAAAGAGGGCAGAAGCCATTATGTATAAAAACAGATTAAGCAAATGATGAACATTTTTCTGCTAGTGGCTTTGGGTTTCTTCTGTTTTGACAGGAACTCTCTACCTACTCTACTTCTACAAAGTCTTTGTTGGAGTAGAGTAACTAGGAAGGAGGGCAGGAGGTAGCAAAGATATGGTTAAAGTAGCCATTCAGGAAAGAGCTCATTAAAGTGAAGGCCATGGCTACCTGAAACAGATGTTTTGTATACTATTATTTCTTAAAGAATGACCCATTTATGTAAAGATGCAAATAAAGATACAGGTAAACCATATATTATTGCAATGTGGACTTCACAAGAACACATTTCATTTCAATTTAGGTTTAAGGGTAGGGGATGGGATTACTTCCTGACCCCATTAGGCAAGCAGTTAATTCCATACTTCACTGGGAAGGGTGACTGGATTGATCTTTCCTGATAACCAGCACCTAGCTTCCATACCTACATAAGGCAGGCACTGTGACAAAGCCTCAGTTGGTCTTCTCATGGCCATTGGCCACTTCTAAGGCTATCTCCTCCTGTTGTAGTGGATAGGGGTGTAGGTAAGGGGGGAAGGAAAAAACCCCTCCATAAGAATTCTGTTCTCCCAATGATATTTCCCTTCAGTTTTCTAGTACTGTAGCCTAAATACACTAAAGGCACCAGATACTGTCTGATCTTAGGCCCTGGTTAGTACTTGGATGAGAGACCGCCAATGAATCCCAGGTGCTGTAGGCTATATTGAACAGTAACTTGAAACTTCAGCTGAACATTTAGAAATAAAATTTAGGCATCTGAACAAAAGGGGCAGGCAAAGTGAGCAAGAGAATGCAAACACAGCAAATATAATTTAAAGATATAGGGCCAAAACACATTGCAGAAATAATCCAGTTTGAGACTGCTCTAACTACCTTGGCTTAATGCTAGGGAATTCTGGGAACTGTAGTTTTTGTGAGGCATGTAGCCTTTTCTGTCAGAGAGCTCTGGTACCACAACAAACTACTTATCCCAGGACTCCATAGCCTTGAGCTGTGGCAGTGAAAATGGCCTCAAACTGGATTATTTCTGCAGTGTGTTTTGGCCCATAGTTGTGTTAGTCTGGGAAATCAGTATGCAAAGGGGTCTTGTAGCACCTTTGATACTAACTAGAAGAGAGAAGCTGGTAGCATGAGCTTTCATAAACTTGAGTCTACTTTCCCAGATGTAGATTTGCTTATAGCAAATATATCAGTTGCCAGTGTGACCGATTTTCATTGTCTCACTCTATTCAATGCTTTAAAGTTGAGGACTGAAGGAAAATGATATTTTGAGGGTAGAATACTTATTTGAAGGGGCAATGCCCTAATTTTGCCCCACCCCTGCAGCTACACCCCTAGCAGCGGGCGACGTCTCTCCCAGGGACAGCAAGGCAGCTTGTGTGTGTGTGTTTGCACGCATGTATATATATGCATATGAATGTATATTTGTGTGTGTGTGTATAGAGAGAGGTAAATTATAAAGTAACAACTTTTTTAATTTATGGAAAAAAACCTCATCTGTAGTTCAAAACCCACTGTAGAAATAATACAGTTTGAGACCCCTTAACCTGCCCTGGCTCAGTACTAAGGAATTATGGGAACTGTTGTGTTTGTGAGACATTTATCCTCCTCTGCCAGAGAGTGCTGGTACCATAATAAACTACCATTCCCAGGATTCCCTAGCACTGAGTTATGGCAGTTAATATGGGGAGACACAGAAGAGGACGAATAAGGCTACTTCTTGTCTGCGGAGACGCAACAGAAGAACCTCCGATGCAGACGATTTTAATTGGCTGCCGCCCCTCCAAAAAATCACTCCCCAAATCTCCAAGCCAGAAGGATGACTGCTTTGCTGAAGGAACTTCCCCCAGCCTGTCTGGGGTCTTTCTTCCAAGGCAGCCAAGCAGAAGTGATTTGGGGAGGCAGACAGTTTTCTCTCTCCCTCAACCATCCTTCCCCACGAATAACAAAAGTAAGAGAGACCAGAAATTACAGGACTCAGCGTCATGATGACGTCACTTTGATTGACAGCCAAGAC
Source organism: Sceloporus undulatus (assembly GCF_019175285.1). Classification (NCBI taxonomy): domain Eukaryota; kingdom Metazoa; phylum Chordata; class Lepidosauria; order Squamata; family Phrynosomatidae; genus Sceloporus; species Sceloporus undulatus. The sequence goes on along the minus strand of NC_056525.1, from coordinate 17,055,043 downwards.
AAGTGAATGTGAACGAAAAAGTAACAGAACCGGTTTAAATATACACCGATTCATCCATGAATGGGAACGAAACCAGGACAATTACAGCGAATCAAAATAAAATGTTAAGTAAATGGGAACGATGAAGATAAAGCGATTTGAAAAGTGGGATAAAACTTGCTGTATTTTGAGTCGCTTTATAATGAACCGCTGTATTTAAAATCGTTGTAAATCACAAGTGAGAACACCCCCAGGGTCTACTCCCTCAGATGCATGACCCCATAGACCAAGTCTACAAAAGTTAATGCTTTTTCTCCAAGTATCCAGAAGCAATAAACACAAGTTATAATAAGATGGAAGGCCTAGGATCAAAAGTATTCCAGTTCTGCCCCCCAAACTAACTATATAATTATAATAATAGGATTTATTTATATACCGCCCAATCACTGGGAATCTGGGCGGCTTACAACAGAGGGGATAATAGACGGTTCCCTGCCCTCAGGCTTACAATCTAAAAAGACATGACACAAAAGGAGAAGGGAATGGGGGGGGAAGGGATCAGGTCCAGCATTCTTTTCTCCCTCTGAGGCCTGGACCAAGGCAGATGGACCGGAGGGAGGGCTCTTCTTCTTCAGGCTAGCCCTGATGGAGCTGGGCCAGCCTATTCTCTCCCTCCCAGGCCGAAGGATGACAGTTATGGAGGGAGGAGCTTCTATCTTCAGGCTAGCCGCTGATGGAGCTGGGCCAGCCTATTCACTCCCTCCCTCACTGTTTCTACATCACTGTTCTTCAGTGGCAGTTTTGTCATCAATTCTTAGTCAGTTATATGAACCATTATTCAGTGATGTTTTAGTATGGAATATCAGTATGCAAAGAGATCTTATAGCATCTTTTTTACTGTGAGAAAGTTCAACCTCCCTAAGCTCTGAAGAAGCATCTACTGACTACTGGATATCCTGCTTAACACCCTTCTAGATTCTGAGGTGTGACAGATTTTAAAGGAACTTTGGCATCTCCATTAGCTTCCTGTTGTCATTTGGTTATGGTTCAAAGTATTCATTCTCTTGGTTGCAAAAAAGTATTCTTGCAACTGCATTGAAAAACCAATGATTTTTTTAATCATTGGGAGTTATCAATGACAATATTTTCTTTAGCAGCACCAAAACTACAGAATCTTCTCAATGGAGACATCCATTAAGCCTACTTTTTGTTGTTTTTATAACATTTCTTTCTATTTTATAAACTTTTGTAATTAAAAAAAATCATACATTTTATACAGACTGAACAAATATTAACTTTGAGGCTAATGATAACTTGGTTGCTTTGGATTTATGTTTCAATGTTTCATACAGTCTAGGTAGTACTGATTATATTTTACTTTTGTGCTGTCAGCCACCTTGTGCAAAATGAAAACAAACTTAAAGTTAGGGTGCATCTACAAGTAATAATACACTTGACATCACTTTAAGTGCTGTAGTACCATCCTAAGGAATCCTGGGATCTGTAGTTTTACAGGGTCTTTAGCCTTCTCTTCCAAAGAATGCTGGTGCCTCGCCTCATAAAACTACAAATCCCAGGATCCTGTAGGATGGAGCCATTACCATTAAATGGTGCTAAACTGCATTATTTTTGCAGTGTAGATGCACACTTTGAATATATATATATCAAAATGAAAGTGCTTATGTTTGGACAGATCTTGAGCTACTTTCACTTGGATTCATACTAGGTTGCTGATTTCATGTCTATGCAGCAGTCTCTTTAGAGACTGTAGCAGTTAGATCATTTTAGTTCTTCCTTTTCTCTGAATCATGGTGTAAGGAAGGAACAAGAAAAAAGGGATAAAAGCAAAACATAAAAGGTGGTACCCTGAACACATGCCAATGTCAGCGCTTGCACTCTTGAATAGATCAACAAATGACACAGAGCCTGTATTCAAAGGCTCAGGGCAGAGTGTGCCAGGCTGAATGTAGGCAGCTGTTGTTTAATCTCAGCAGTAGGTTGGCATGGGGGCCTCTCAGCTCTCAGTGATTTTCACCACCATTCAAAACCACACTCATTTCCATGAATCACAATTGCTCAAGAACTACATGCACAAAACCAGGAGGATAATCTATCATTGTGAGGCAGAGCTCATTACATTATAGACAGACCTCTTTGGAGAACAGGGTTGGCAAGGAAGATTTCCTGAGCCTGCCATTGCAGGGAGGAAGCAGCTACCCTTCTGCACATTACTTTACAGAGTAACACATACGAAAAATGGGTCATGAAGGCATAGGTGGTTGGTAGAGCACTTGTTCTGCATGCAAAGCATCCCAGATTTAATTCTTAGAATCTTCAGGTTAAAGGACTTCAGGCTGCCACATTTTGAACCAATTGAAGCTTCCGAACTTGGTACAAGGGTAGCCCCATGTAGAGCGCATTACAGAAATCCAAACGAGGGATTACCACTGCAAGTACCACTGCTTCAAGGTCCTTTTTGTCCAAGTAGGGACGCAGTTGGTGTATCAACCGAAGTTGGTACCAAGCACTCCTGGCCATTGCATCTATTTGAGATGACAACTGTAGAGAAGGATCAAGGAGTACGTTACACTCTGGTTATAACAATAAGTTTTTGGATGGTTCTGGTTGTTCAGATGATGTTTTAATTTAAAATTATATTGTTTGTGTTTTATTATCTGTATTTTACTATTTTATTGATGTAATCTCACCTCAATCTGCAGGGAGAGGTGGGAAATATAAATAAAAATTATTATTATTATTATTATTATTATTTTGTGGGTTTTTCGGGCTATGTGGGCATGTTCCAGAAAAGTTTCTTCCTGATGTTTCGCTGAAGACGCCAGCCACAGATGCTGGCGGAACGTCAGGAAGAAACTTTTCTGGAACATAGCCACATAGCCTGAAAAACCCACAAAAAACTATGGATGCCAGCCATGAAAGCCTTCGACTTTACATTATTATTATTATTATTATTATTATTATTATTATTAACACAGCATTGACTCATTGCCCACAGCTGGAAAGTATCTCTTTTTTGTCTCCTTTATGTGTCTTTTTGTACTGTTTAGAAACACCATGAATACAAAAGGAATGGAAGAGGGGAAGAAGGCAAGATCCTGAAGGAAATGAACAAATGAAGCAATGGGTGGAGGTTTTTGGGGGGCTATGAGGCCATGTTCTATAAGAATTTATTCCTGACCTTTTTCCAGCAGCTGTGGCTGGCATCTTCAGAAAATGCTGGCATGGAAGAGAGTGTGGTATATATACTGTTGGTTAAGAAGAAGTGATTTACACATTAATCTGTGTGTTGTTCTGTTGTTGAATGGCAAGGCCTCAGGGTGTAATAAATGATCCATTGTCTGCTGGGAAACCTCCTCACCCTGGATGGTTTTCATTTGCATTTATTGGGTCTTAATTTTGGTATTTTTCAGGAGTGGTAGCCAAACTGTATCTATTTTTCTTCTTTCTTGTTGAAGTTTTCTAGGTGTCTGTGGATTTCAATGGCTTCCCTGTGCATTCTGACCTGATAGTTGTTTGTATGGTTCAGAATTTCAGTATTTTCAAACAGCATTTTATGCCCAGGTTGGTTTATAACATGTTCTGCTATTGCTGATTTTTCTGGCTGACCCAGTCTGCAGTGTCTCTTGTGTCCCTTGATTCATGTTTGAACACTGTGTTTGGTGGTCCCGATGTAGACTTGTCTGCAGCTGCATGGTAAACTCCTGCAGATGTGAGAGGGTCTCTTCAGTTCTTAACTGAGTGTAGCATTTGCTGGATTTTCTTGGTCAGTTTGTACATTGTCTGGAGGTTATGTTGCTTCACCGGTTCCCCTATTCTGTCTGTGACTCCTTTGATGTATGGTAAAAATACCTTCCCTTTGGGTGGCTGCTTGTCTTCACTCTTATGGGTTTTTTTCTGGGTCAGGCAGCCCTTCTGATGTCCGAGCTGGAATAACCATTGGCCTGTAGAGCCCAGTTTAAGTGCTACAGGGTGGAGTGGTGGAAGGAAGAAGTAGGGTCAAAAGGAATGAAAGGTTTGTCAAAATTCTCTGGGAAGGAAAATGGGGAGACACTGAACTATGGTCAGTCTTTGTATCCTGAATTCCATGCATATACCAATTAATGTGTTAAATGTTTGTGCATGCTTTTGGGTAAGAAAGACAGCAGTAGTCCCTGCTGTGGATTCCCAAGAGAGTTCCACCTGACATCCTCATTGGTAGCACCTCACTGGCTACAAACATTCTCTGGAAGTTAATTAGCCCTTGATTTTGACATTTGTCTTGCTGTTTAAGTCTCATTATTAGCTCTTAATATTCCAATATTTTAGTATTCCAGTACTTTAAATACACTGGCACTGTTTCAGTTGGCTTTCTTATTATTTATTGAAATCATTGTTTTGATTGTTCAATGTCTATTCCACCTTTTTTCCAGCATGGGATTCAAGGTAATGTATGACATTTTAAAAACACAGTACAATTGAAAAACTCTTAATATAAAAGTCAAAATATAATCAAATTAAATTTCAATTAAAAAACAGAAAAACAGAAAGCCTTCGACTTCACAGATCAAAAACAGTATTAAAACTTGTTTAAAACATAATGTATAAAAATACTATACCCCTCCCCTATCTTCTATCTTCTGCAATATGCTAAAAACCCAGTATCTCCTTAAATAAAAAAGTAATTACCCACCAGACAAAAGACAGCAGGGAGGAGGCAAATCAGATCTCTCAAGGTAAGGCGTTCCACAGCTTAGGAGCACCCACCAAGAAGCCTGCTCTTGTCCTCATCAAGAGGAAGCCTTTCCCCACAGATCTTAGAGTACAGGTAGTTCTCATATAGGCAGATACAGTTTTTCATATAAGGACATACAGGTTTTTATTTATTGCTTTTGGTATACATATGAATAAGTCACCCTGAGAGCACTGCCAATTGGGCAGTACATAATCTAATTAAAACTATATCTCCATACATTGTTCCCTGCTTCCCTGGCGCTTGTTAGCACATGCTCTTGGGCAGCAAATAGAACCCATGCCAATCAAACAGAATTGTCTGCCCATATTTCCATCACTGTTCTTCTCAAAGACAAGCATTTGTTTAACAAGGAAGAAGTTTTTGCAAAAGTAAAGGAACAAATTCATGGTAATCTGAAGCTTGAGACAATGTTTACATTGGCTATTTGCTCTCTTTCATCAAAAGAGACTTGAGATCAGGTAGACTTAAAGAGTCGTGTAAATTTGAGAGTTCTGGTACACCCTGTTAAGGATGGATACTACAGTTCTTAACATGAATCTTGACTTGTCTGTATATCAGACATCTTAAACATTATCTCTGGAAAAGAATATCTGAACAAGGCAAGCAAACCTCTCCATATCCAACTTACCTGGAGAATGAGTGTAGCATAGCAGCTGAAGACAGCTGTAGATCAATAGGTCTTTTTCTTTCTCACATCTCATCTTTACCATGGTTTTACTAAATGGCCTGATGATGCCCTTCAGCCTCCTGCCATCTTCAATAATAGTATAGTATTGATTTACCCTAGAAGATTATTAAAGGGGAAGAGGAGGAACGATGCACTTTATTTATACCTTGCTTGTAAAATGAACACTCAGAAACTGGAATGGTGACGATAGTTTCTCCTGTGCAGATTCCGTGTATATTCCAGTGAAAAGATATATCTGAAACTTAGATCTACTACTCTTCCACTGACAACTATCCAACTCCATGGTACCTGGAACTAGCCACAGTATAAGCTAATTATAACATAGGGCATCAGGTCATATTTATATTGCATTAACAGAATGTCAGTTAACGGGCTGTCCGTCAACGCAATTTTTAAGCATTTTAAATCTTCAGTGAATATAGGAAATACTTAGCATGTGTTAAACCAAAACAGATTCTTCTATCTTCTTCTTGCTCAGAGTAGTTTCAGAAACAGTAGTGTACTTATGCGTCTTCATCATTTTCAGTGATATCTTTCTAAGTGGCAGTGGGGAGGAGGAGAAAGGGGCCACTTGGCCCCTTTCTCCTTTGCGTTGCTGGGCGCAGCCGTCTGAAGGCTGCACCCAGCGACGCAAAGCAGGAAGGAAGAAATGGAGCTCCTTCCGGGGTCGCGCAAAGGGCGCACTATGCTCCACGGTGCAGCCTCAGTACGTCACAACCACGGCACCTCGTTTGGAGGCGGCGCGGTCATGACATATTGATGGCGGCGGCCGTGTGGAATGGCCGCCGCCATTTTCTACATGTGGAGTGTGTACTAGGGTTGGGGGTGCGGAAGCTTGAAGCCCCAAGGACACCCCTTTCCAGGCTGTGGGGAAGTGGACTTTTGCCGCTTCCCCGCAGCCTGCAAAGCGGCGGATTGGGGCCTCGGAGGCTGCAGGTCTGGCAGCTGAGGCCCCAATACACCGGGGAAAAGGGTGGGTGCAGGCCGCCCCAAATGGGCGGTCTGTAACCCACCCCAGATAAAGATCTTAAAACTAGGCAAACTTTTGGATTATAGCTCTCAGAATCTTTCAACCAGCAACAAGTAACTCTTCCAGGTCCCAAACCTGTCCCAAAACCATTAAGAGCTTTGAAAATTAAACCCACTATTTTAAATTGGACCTTGAAGTGGATAATGAACCAGTGAAGTTGTTTCAAGACTGGAAAAGTGTGTTCTGTATACCTATATCAATTTGTAACAGCTGTCATTTTCCATATTAGATATAGTTTGCATTTACAATATTCCAGAGTAGCCTAAAAACAATGCATTGTAGTGATTCAAATAGGATGCCATTAGTGTGTGATTCACTGCAGTTAGCAATATTTTTCTAGAAAATGTAACTACAGCATCAGCCTAAACTACGGTGTCCTGTGCACTTGGGCTTCCAGAAATATCTTTAGAGTTAATAAGAACCCGAAATTACAAAGCTAATCTTTATGATGCTTGCAGAACCAGAAGAGGCTGAAACCCTTCTCCTCTGAAAGGCTACTTACCAACTAATAAATTTCATTACAAATTAAGACGTTTATCATGGCTATGTCTTGTAGAATATTGTGGCTGGGTTCTACATATAGTTTTATACATTCAATAATTCTCAGAAACACAATGTTCTTGCAGCCAATTAATGGAGACAATTTGAAAACACACAAGAAGCACTTGAGCTGACCTTGGTGCTGAACATTGATTAAAGGGTCAGAATAAATCATTGTCAAAGTCCTGTCAAACTATAATTGAAAGGACGTCATAGAAGTTGAACAGTCATACATTATGGAGATAGTGGATACTTCAGTTTTATTAACTGAAGTATCCAATACTCTGGACTCAGTTTCCACTGAAATAATTAAGTGGATGGTTGGAAGCAATGCACACACTAATTTGAATATTTTTGGTTATTCCAAACAGAGTAGATCCATTGAAGTAATTGTTGACTGTTAAGTCAACACTTATGTAACTCCCATTGATTCAATGAGTCTACTATAGTTGACTACTAATAAATTCAGGCCATTTTATGGAATCATAAGATCATTGGAAGAGCTGTGCTGGATCAGAACAAAGTATTCTCTAGTCCGGTGTTCCATTTACACAGAGACTGCTCAGTTGCTTATGAAGAGTCCACAAATAGACCATGACTGCAAGACCACTTGACTCCTTACTCATGCTCCCTAGCAATGCATACAGACAGCAACACTGCCCTGGTAATGCCATAGTAAAGGTGAAGTGTTTGTGGGCTCTCTAGGTTCTCTTTGAAATATTCAGATTTTTTACTGAATGGATCAACTACTGTACTGATCAGTGTGGGAAATGCAGTGGCATTACCCCATATGAGTCACTGGAATACTTTGCTTACTGCTTTACAAACCTTCATGATATCCATGCTATTTTATTTAGCAGGTTCTAAAGCTTTACGTAGAATGAACTCATTGCTCTAATATGGTGGCCTCATTCTGGAGTGTATTAGGTTTCCTGTAGAGGATGATATTTTCCCAATACTCTATGGGAGGAAAAGCTGTCCCTGAATACTGTATAATTAGTACATCACAGTGTTTAGTATGTCTACTTTTATTTTGTTGTATGACTTCAAGTTATTTCTTATTTATGATGACCCTAAGGTGACTCTATCGTGGGATTTTCTTGGCAGGTTTCTTCAGAGGGGCTTTGTCATTGTCAGCCTCTGAGGCTGAGAGAGTGTGATTTGCTCTAGGTCACCCAGTGTGTTTCATGGCCAAGTGTGGATTCAGACTGTGTTCTCCAGAGTCATAGTTCAATGCTCAAACTACCATACCACACTCACTCTCTTTTTACATAATTTACTATATGAAGGAGTATGTGGTGGGAAGATTATTTTTAATATGACTATAAAATGATTTTTTGAATTGGTAGAGTCAAGAATTTTACCACAGTGGATGACCATCTCATTCTGTCTAGTGTGTAAAGCAGCTCTAATTAATACCAGATAAGAGACATGGACCAAAGAAAGGAACATATGGTAGACATATTGAGATTCATCCAAACAGTTCTCATTTTAGATCAGGATTGTTCTAATTTTTATCATTATCACACTCTTTCAGGTTTGTGCATTTCCAGAAAAGCAAATAGAGGTTGCACTGTGCTGACTCAGTTGAATGAAACATTAAACATTCTGTATGATCTGTTTGAAAATTGATGTAAAGTCCCATTGTACATAAAAGCAATAATTCTGTGGAGTGGGGAAAACATTCAAATAATGGTTTGTACATATTATAAGGAAATAACTGCTAGAAAACCACCATTTACTTTTAAAAATAAGGCTGATACTGTAAAATATGTTAGTATTTACAGCTAGCTTTGACTGAGAAAATGTTATGAAAGAATGTATCAATGGTTTAATTCATTGAAAACTGACATAGCTACATGATTGAAATCTTGTAATGTTTGGTGGGTAATTTGTGATTAGAAATCATAAGTGAATAAGGCAAACCTATCACTTGGTTTTATTCCCCCCCCCCCCCCCTTTTTCCACTGGCAGGTAAAGAAAGACCTTTTGGTTTAGTCAGGCCTTTGAGATGTGAATTGTGTTAGCAGAAAATTTAATTTTATTTTGGATGATTTTAATATGTCCTATATTTATGTGTTTTAACTTAATGCATTTAAATGGTTTTATGTGTTTTAATCTATGTTATATTCTGCCTTCAGCCTTGGGGAGTGGCAAGAAATAAATAAATACCATAATCATCGTTGCTGTTGTCGTCGTCGTCGTCATCATCATCATCATCATCAGTGAAATGGTGTGTGTATATTCTTTTATTTTTATTAGTAATTTATTTTAAAATATGCTTTAACTGTTTTAGTCATGGTTTTAATCACATTGACATTTAATTCTTTAAAAAATATTTTTGTAATAGGATTTGTAATATAATATTGGTTTGTATTTTTGTAAGCCATCTCAAGAGAAAGGTTGGGTATAAATTCAAGAAATAAATAACTGTAAACTGCTCCCTCATGGAGGAGAAAGCACAGGTAGACTTTATGCTCCACAAAGCTGATTTGGGTTCTCAGCCTGCATCTGGGATAAAAATCATTCTATCAAATTGGTTACTGGCAGCAGATTTTAAAGCAGGTAAATGCAATCAAATATTTCCACAACACTGCAACCACAATATAGCCTTTCCTAGAGTGTTTATTGGCATGTAAGCCCTATTTCAATTAAACTGAAGGCAAAACCAAATGAAGGCAATTTCAGACATACAAAGCAAGTGGCAATGTATTCCAATTTGTACTCCATAGCAGCTATTCCACACTTTAAATTTAAGAGCAATTCTGTGTATAGCCTCAAACACATCCTCTGTCGTCCTCATTAAAGCCGTGGTAGGAAGCAGATCAAAATTTAATTCATTTGAAAATGAAGCAGTTAAAAGTATGTCGGGTAGATTGGTTATCTTTTTTTAGTAAGATGATTATTATGGCACTTCATGCAGAATTGCTCAAATGCTACATTTTCTTCTGACTTCATCTAACTTTTAAAAGGTTCATTGCTTTCTAATAGAAGACTACTGTAGTCTAGTGAAAAAGAAAAGACTCTAGTTTTGGCATAACAATTTGCTAGGACCTATAAAGGCATCAGATCCTGTCTGAGCCTGGAAGCCAAGCAGGGGCAGCCCTGGTTAGTACTCAGATGGGTGGCTGCCAATAAATACCAGGTGCTGAAGGCTCTATTTCAGAGGAAGAAACTGGCAGAAAAATCCTGGAATATTCCTTGCCTAAGAAACTCATGGTGTTGCTATAAGTCTATAGGTAAAGTGAAGGCACACACAAATACACACATCTTTGATACTCTCAAGTAGCACACTTATATGCATGTTCCCAAATATTTTAAAGAAAGTACCTTTTAAATAAAGGAAATGGTTTATGAAGAAATAATTTTAGAACCAGCATGACATAGTGATTTGAGTGTTGCGCAATGACTGGAGACCAAGGTTCAATTCCCACCTTGACCATGATACCCAGACTCAGGGGAACACAATGGCAAATCTCCTCTGAATAAATCTTGCCAAGAAAATACCATGATAGGATTGCCATAAGTTGGAAATGACCTGAAGACACAGCATGTGTGCACACGCATGCACACACATTTTAGAACAAAAGATTACAATCTATTTTTATTTATTATTTTATTTCAAGGATTTCTATCCTGCCTTTCTCCTACAATGGGATACTTCTGGCAGAAATCAGGAAGCACCTGATATGATCATGGAGATTTAGCCTCCCCTCCCCCAAACAAATTACTCCTTGTCCCTACCATAACATCTACTGCTGAAACTCCATAGTTACTGGAAGGAAAGGTCACTTTCAGATGTAAATTAGAGCTAAATCATGAGCTGGAAATTAAATGTAAGGCTGCAGTTGTAAGTACACTTACTTGAAAGTTAATTTTATTAAATTCAATAAAACTTTAGAGAAAATATGTATAGAATGGATTATTAAAGGGAAAAACGAAGTTATCTCTCTTTGAGTTTTTAACTTTTTAGAGAAAACTTATTTCCTTGAATACAGAAATTTGCTCTCTCCTCCCCATATATATTCCCAACATTTGTTTCTGGTGCAGCCACTGAACAGGGAAACGCCTTTGGCAGTGTGTCACACTACAGGATAGAGCATCAGTACTCAGACAGTAATATTCATGTTATTCAAATAGCTTATTCTACTTATTCATTATATCCTGTCTTTCTTACTTTGAGCACCACAACAATCCTGGAAGGAAGTTTAGCATAAGGCAAGTGACCGGCCTAAGATTGCCCAGTAAGCTTCGCAGACAAGTCTTTCCAATCCTGTACTGGTCTACACTGGCTCTATTGTATTCTTTAATGAAGTTCCAAATGCTATCCATTTTTGCAAAGCTACTCAATATGCAATATGCTATCCATTTTTGTAAAGCAACTCACCAATTTTTGAAAATGCTCAGATATAGGATGGGGAGCATCTGCCTTGAGAACAGTATATGCCAAAGGGATCTAGAGTCTTTGTAGACTTGAATATGAGTCAACAATGTGATGCAACAGCTAAAAACGTCAATATAATTCTAGGCTGCATCAATAGGAGTATAGTGTCTAGACTTAGGGAAGTAATCGTTCCATTCTATTCTGCTTTGGCCAGACCTCACATGGAACACTATGTCCAGTTCTGCGCACCACAGTTCAAGAAGAATATTGACAAGCTGGAATGTCTCCAGAAGAGGGCAACCAAAATAGTGAAGGTTCTGGAAACCATGCTCTATGAAGAGAGACTTAGGGAGCTGGGTATGTTTAGCCTGAGGAAGATAAAGTTACGGGGTGATATGATCATCCTGTTTAAATTTTTGAAATGATGTTCTATTGAAGATGGATCAAACTGATTTTCTGCTGCTCTAGAGACTAGGACATGGGGCAATGGATTCAAACTATAGGAAAAGATGTTCCACCCAAATATTAGGAAGAAGGTCCTGATGGCAAGAGTTGCTTGACAGTGCAATGTGCTGCCACAGAATGTGGCGGAGTCTCCTTCTTTAGAGAGTTTTTAAACAAGCTGGATGTCCATTTTATTGAGAGTGCTTTGATTTTGTATTCCTGCAAGGCAGGGGATGGACTGCATGCCCCTTGGGGTGTCTTCAGGTTCTATGATTCTATGTGAATTGGTTACTCTTGGATGATGAAGGTAACAATTATCATGTCATGGCAACATTTGGAGCAGGGAATTACTCCTTGTTGTATCATTGGAAAACTCACAGGTGGTGCCAGACACCCTATTTGTCCAGAGATAGCCAGCACTGGCAGTTTGTTAAATTTATTATCAGCCAAAACTTATGAAACAGGGTAATGTGTCCCCCATGATTACAAAGGGTGGTGTTTACAAAACAGCTTGAAAGATCAATGACAATGAAAAAATGTGTGGGGGAAGAATGAATAAATCCAGTAACACAACATAGTAAAAACCCAGGAAACAATGGAAAAAGAATAAAGTTTAATAACAATCAGCATCTCTTCAATTGACTGAACAAGAGATCTGATTCTTCACTTGTCATTGTACTTTTTTTTTGTCTCCTCAATGATCTTTAGCCTTCCTTAAACTAAGTTACTGCTTTCCATTAAATTGATTTTATGAGAAGTGAAAGAAAACTTCAGATGTTGGCAATGTTTGCAGAATTCTTATTTTGGCTCCACTATCCACTCCTTCCTGGGCTGCCCTTCCCTCATTAGGCAGAATGAGACAGTTGGCATGAAAGGCAGCATGAAAGAGCAGCAAATTGTTAGTACTGTACTGTAATTTCCTTTTCAAAGTGTGCTTCTACTGCCAGGGAATGTAGAAAAAACATTTGTAGGGTTTGTTTTTTTTATCTCAGGGCCAAAAAAGATACATCTGGCCTTGGTTACTATGCATTTTGACTTGAGTGAGTCTGGAGGGGGGGGGGGGCATTTCCTATTTCCTTCAGCCAGTGAAATTACTTGGAGTAGTTAGGATTGCTACACTCTGTCTCTAAACTTCCTGAGTCTAGAGCACCACTTCCCAATTATGGCACTGGCTAGAAACTATTTGCACAGCTTACACGGGCCTGTTACAGACAGCCAAAATAAAGCTGCTTCGAGTCACAGTGGAGGTATGGTGTTTCAATGATGCATGCGTCCTAAGAGTCCAGAAGTCACACCAAAGCCACGCTCCAGCCCTAAGGACTGGAGCGTGGCTTTGGTGTGGCTCCTGGACTCTTAGGACGCATGCATCATTGAAACACCATACCTCCACTGTGACTTGAAGCAGCTTTATTTTGGCTGTCTGTAACAGGCCAGAGTGTCTTGGTTCTTTTCCAACTCAACATTTTTAAAATAATAATAATAATTTGGATAGCACTTGGTTTTACTTTATCCCTCACCTGCTGAATCTAGTGCAACCCTGAACCAAGTCCCGAAAGAGTTCATCACAAAGGTCTTGGCAAGGAATTTAATAGCCATCACTGTGTACTCCTCCTACTTTATGGGTTTTAATACAAACAAACTGGGAACACATGCCCATATTATTATTATTATTATTATTATTATTATTATTATTATTATTATTATTATATTTTCTTATATCCTGCCTTTCTCGCAATATAGGGACTCATGGTGGTGAACAAGTATAAAACAATACAATTTAAAAACAATACAAAATATTAAAATAAATAACTATAAAATTAAAAAAACCAATTTTGAGATTAAAACAGTTATAAATTAAAATATAATATGTTAAAATGCAAACCATTAAATTCTGTATAGCTCAGCATTAAAACCCCAGTCCTTCTCAGCTTAATAGGCCTGACTCCACAGGAATGTCTTGACCTGGCGTCCGAAGGATAGTAAGGATGAATATACTGACCTAAGTGTGAATAGATCTTTGTATATTTATAGTGAGACCCCAGTGCAATGTGACAGAGTGAGCTCCCATCACTAGTCCCAGTTTCTGCCAACCTAGCAGTTCAAAGCATGTAAAATGCAAGTAGGTAAATGGGTACCACTTCAGTGGGAAGGTAATAGGGTTCTATGCGGTCATCCTGGCCACATGATCATAGAGTTGTCTTTGACAATGCTGGCTCTTCAGCATGGAAATTTCTCCAGCTCCACATTTCAAATGAACATTTCCCCCCCCATTAGCTTTCTTTACTGTCCAACTTTCATAATCATATGCAGAAATGGGAAATATTCAGTGGCACCATCAGCTTGGTGACTCTCAGTATGGGGGGAGGGGCTGATGAGGTGTGATATCGGCAGCAGCCTGCCCCCCCACCCCAGTACTTGCCCCTTGTGGTTTCATCACTGGCTTGGTTCCTTCCCTGGAAAGAGAGCCAAGCCAATGATGACATAAGGGGTGTGCTTGCCCTTCTGCTATCCTCACCACCACCTCAGCTCCCTTCCTGGGGAGAGAGCCAAGCAGTGGTGAGGATGGCAGAAGGGCAAGCGTGCCCTTCTGCCACATTGGGTGGAGGACCTCACCTGGTATCATCTGTGGGGTATCACCTGGTGTGATCCACTACCACCACCCCACATCTACCCAGTGATAACACTGGAAACACTTTAATATTCAATGATATATCTTTATGTTTCACAATCTTGTCTAGTTGCTTCATAGCTGCTCTTTCAAGTCCAAGTCGTCTTCTGATTTCTTGACTGCAGTCTCCGTTCTGATTTGTGACTGAGTCAAATCTTGAACTATTTCAATGTCTTCATTGTCTGTTTTACAGTTATATAAATCATCACTGATCATTATTTTTGTTTTCTCTGCTGGTAATATGGTGTCATTTGCATATCTTAAACTGTTGATGTTAATTCCTCTGATTTCCATGCTTCTCTCTTTTGAGTCTAATCCTGATTTATGTATAATGTGTTTAGTCTACAAGTTTAGCTTTATTATGGGCTTTAAAATGCAAAAGCAGACCAAAAAGAGAGACAGGTGCTCATTAGGAGGGACAATGGTTCTTTCTGTTAGTTACCAGCAAGGAAGCAGAAAGAGCAGGTGAAATCACCTCCCAGCAGAGCTCCAGGATTATTGATAAAAGCCTGCAGAGAATGTCTGTAGCTGCTCCTTCCAGCCAGGTTCTCAATGACACTCTGCAGATGCACCTTGTCACACAACTGAAAAGAGGTAGCACATTCTCCTCTTAGCAATTATCTTCTGCTTCAGAGAGATGGGAAGGATGATGCAGAATGCCAGCTATGATTCCTACAGAAAGAAATAAACTGTATTTCATTTTTAAAATAATGATAATAATCATACAGTCTCAGTGACAAAACAATTTGTAAAGGTACTGCTTTCCGCCACTGCTTGAAGTTGTTTGTTTGACATTCCTCCTGTTTTCTTGTATGGCCTCTGCCTTTCTTCAAATGAAAGAAAATGAGCTGATAGATTATTACATTTGGAAAATGGGGATTGGGGGAGGGTTCTTTACCATTATGACACACACACACACACACCATGCTCTGGTTTTTGTGATACTCATAGGGCATTCATGCACTGTCAGAAAATATTTTCCATCTGTCTATATGTAGAAAAATGTAGAACAGTTTGGCGGGGGTGGAGTGAGCAATGCAAAGCCTTTATATAAGGTTGTCATTTAAGAGTAGGTAACTATAGGCTTAAAGGTTTGATCCAGTTGTTCAAGATTTTGCTCTTACTTTTCCCTCCCTTTTATCAGCAGTAAAGGTTCTCTCTCTGGCAATGTATGAACAAATTGAAGTCACAGTCACAGAAGATAAACATTAACATATTTTTCTTAGCTGTATATCCTACTTGCCCTCCAAGGTAATACAAATGGCTCCCTCTCTACCATCACCTGTAGGTTGTTTAGGCCAAGGTAATCCAAAGAGCTTTAGGAATGAGTAGGGATTTGCCCTCGAGTCTCTCCAGTGCCAGTGGCATCACTAGGATCAGTGTCAACTGGTGCTGTATCATTGTCACCCTACGTTGACTTCTTCTGATACCACACCATACAGAATCCTTTGTAATTCTTATTTTCTTCTTTAAAAACATCACATATATATTTCCAATTTTTTACTTTAACCACATGAAATTATGTACATGTAAATACATTTAGGCTGTGCATATGATATTGTAATTTCAAAGAACAATTTTAATTTTTCTAGATTTTTTATTGTCTTCTGTCTTTTATTGTCATTAAGTTCAGTGATGTGCAGGAAATGGAATGTATGAGTAATACTAGTACAATAACCATTACTAAAGATTCAGTATGGAGTAGTAAGGGAGAAGATCAGTGGGGGACGTGACACCATGAGTTACCACACGGGATGATGTCAACCCTAGTGATGCTACTGATCTAGGTTCTAGTCCTCTGTGTGCCAAGGTACTCACTAAGTGAACCTGGGCCAATAATTCATTCTCAGCCTGCCCTACCTCAAAGGACTGCTGTGAAGTTACAGAGTAGAGTAGGAAGGCTACATGCACTATCCTGAGTTCATTGGAGGAAAGGTGGCACATAATAATCAATTAAACACAGTGCATCTTTTGATGGACACTGAACATAGCCAGTTATTAAATACTAACGAAAATGTGCAGGGCCCACAGCTGTAGCCCTTGTTCCTGAAATTAGGGTGGAATCTTTTCAAATGCTAGGAACAGTGGCAGCTGGTGACTCTGATGTCAGTGTGGTGATGATCCCCACCCATGGGTTTTAGTTATAAGGTGCTATCCAAGGTTCTGAACCTCATCCCCAGAATAGGCTTAACATCTTGGATAGCTGCTTTGAAGACTTGGACTAGAACATGAAGCAAATGCAGCATACCACTTATATATGAGTTACCAGCCACACTGGGTGGTTGCTGCAGTTTTCTGACAGTATTATAAAAACAGAACTGACTTGCGAGAAGGGACTCTCTGGTGTCTCAGGCGCGTTATAGATGGCCCAGAAGGGGCAGTCTCGCGCCGCTGCCGGTTGCAGCGTCCGGGAACCGCAGCAGCCAAATGGCGCGGTTCCCGGACGCTACAAAGAAGGAGCGCGATTTTCACGCTCCTTCCTGTGGCCCAGAAGAGATGCCACAAGTGCCAAAGCGTGCACTCGTGGCGTCACTTCCGCCGCGTGACGTGCAGACACAGAGTCCGCTACATCAAAATGGCGGCGCCCATCTGTATGTGATGGCGCCATTTTGATGTAGTCATTACGCGTGAGGAGCAAGGCACATCAGGAAGCGCCGCCCCTCACGCCTAATGACAGCGCCTCATGGGCCCGTCTATAATGCGCCTATGAGATGTATGTATGCATCTGTATATGCATGTAGTGTGAGAGTCACTATAAGCAGTGTAATTTCTGGTATGAGTCTGATTTCCAAGCTTAGCTTTTTCCACAAATCTTTCTGCTACCTTTCCACAAATCTTTCTGCCACTTTTGTTGTTTCCCCTCCTCATTTTCCTCCCACACCCCTAGTTTAAAATGGCTTTGGGATAAAAAACAAACAAAAAAACTTTGGCTATAGGAGGTAAAGGAATATGCACAAAGATATGGGGGTGGAAATGTTGCTTGGCAGATTGTTGTTAGGGGCAGGATTTGAAGGAATGAAGTCTGATTCTTAAATCTGTATGAAATCATTGCACTGCATACATTGCAACAGATGTTATCCAGGCAGCTCCATGTATAGCACCAGCAAGTCTCCCCTGGCTAAAATAAGAAACACATCCAGCCATTGTCCATCCATCTAGACTCCACAGAGAGAGGTCTGTGAGTGAGGATTCTGAAAGAAGAAAGGTGAAGGAATTTCAAGAGATTACGCTATGGAAGCCCGCAAGGGAATAAATTGTTTTCTCCTCAGCTCTGCTGCATTTGGTGTGCTCCAAACAAGAAGGAATACTGTTGAGGTGAGTGGCAAGATGATACGGGGGTTATTCAAGGAAAGTCTGTGAATGTTTATTCATTCTTACTGGTGGTATTTCAGTAGACACAGGGGATGTTTGACAAACACGCTTGAACAAGGTGGTTTCTATTTCTGGAAACAGAGAGACAGTTGCTGTCGGAACAGCTGAAATGTATGCACATTTTTTGTTCACTTTTGTCAGGGATCTACATATTTCATTCATGTGTCAACCATCCATTTTAGTGTGCCAAGCATTAATAATAGGGGTTGGTGCTAGCTTTTTGTGTGCTTTTCTTAAAACAGTGGAAGCTTTATATTTTGAAAAGGAACTTGTTACTGCCTGTATGTCTCTTGCTAGTTCTCAGCAGGGATGCACTATGGGATCCAGAAATGTTTCAGTAAAACATTCTAAAATACCTTCAAAATAGGACATCCTTAATCCCACAAATTAAAGATGCACCAGAATCATTGTTAGTCATCTTAAAACTCTTTTGGCTTCTGATAGGTTTCTTTATGTATTGCCCAAGATAGACCCCAGCCCCTACCACTAGGTAAACAGACATGGTTAATATTAAGAACACCTTCACCAGATCCATTCAGTCTTTAAAATGACCTGGAAAGCCCATCCTGATGATGTATACATTCTCAAGGTCATTTCCATCATCATTTGGAGCAGGAGATTTAGCACTGTAACATTGCTTTGCTGTTTGGTATATTCTAACAATTCAGAATTTTTGGAGAGTTAGCATAGTGTGATGCTTTGGGTGTAGGACTAGGAATATGGAGACCAGGGTTAACATCCCTGCTTGGGCATGTAAACTCACTGGATGACCTTGGACACATCACACACTCTGAGCCTCAGAGGAAGGCAATGACAAACCTCCTCTAATTAAATCTTGTCAATGAAACAAATTTTCCTTAGATTCACCATAAGTCAAAAATAACTTAAAGGCATAAAACAACAACAACAGTTTATATATTTGGACACATGTTGAAAACTTACATGTTTTTGCAAAACTTCTGTGTAAGCTATCCTATAATCTTTTTCACAGGCAACTTAAATATTGCATTGTGTACACTGTGTATTTGGCAATTGTTGTGCACTTTTTTGAAATCTGTGTTTCAGCAGAAATTTGGCAGTGATTTTTAAAAAAAATATTGCTGTGAAAAACATGGTGAACTATTTTGGAGAGCAAAGGACCATAGTTCTGGATTTATCTCATTATAATTCATTAGAAAGGCTATTGTTTACTTTATTTTAGGAAAATGAATATTATATCTGGGTTTATTTGCAAAATAGCTATGAAAGGTGTTTCCAGATGGAAGGCTCCCAGCATTATCAATCTTAAACAGCTATTCTTTCTTATCTGCCGAGAGAGAGAGAGAGAGAGAATGAGAATGGTGGGGAAATGCAGAAGGCTTAGAGGTAGAAGGGAACTTTTGTCTGGCCCCAGCTACTGTTTTCATAGAGTTCCATGAATGATGCAGGATAATTTCATGGTTAACAGCCTCATCTAGGAGCATGATCATTGAGCTTTAGAAACAGGACAGCAAATGAAGACTGCAGAATGCATATGGAAAGCACTACAGAATAGCAATCATACACAAGCAGCAGAGAACAGCATATCATTGAAAGCCTAGCAGAACAGGCTAACTTTAATGACCTTCCCAAAAGAACACAACAAAAAAGCTTGCTTGATCTTACAATTGAAGCAGCTTGAGGCCATTGAGGCCACTGTATGAACAAAATGCTAAGTAGGCCTCTGCAAATTCAGTGGTAAAAGCATCTGATAACATCAGGATGCCACCCAAATTAAATTGGGACTAGGTAGACTTGAGCTGGGATGTCTTCACATGCATTTCTTAGCCAGTGCTTGGTGGATTCCAAAGCTGGAGGCACATATGACCTACTTATAGGTGGATGTGAGATGTTCTACCTCTTCCCTTATCACATGCATAGCTAAGCCTATCCTGGGTAAATTTATGGACTGTCTGAGGTGTTCCTAATCACCAGTAGTCTTAATTTGTCAGCATATTTAGATTGTATCCTCCTTTTTCCACCTGTAACATGGGGGGGGGGGGAACAGGTGACATTTGCCATAATTGCTCTATAAGGAACATTTCTGCATTGCATCTGCTCTCTGCTTGTGGTAATCTATGAGATCAATGTTACATGTTTGTTAGTGAATCATGAAGCATTCCTGATTTATGTGGTTGACAGACGGAATGGCTGTCCTCTGAGAAGGAAAAAGGAGTCCTGGGTGGCAGTTTTAAGACTAACCAATTTATTTTCAGCATAAGGTTTCATAGACTATAGGTGATGTCTTCAGAATAACACAACATTCTTTTTGAAACCTGGCCACTGGTTTTCTGAACCATTTCATTCTGTCTCTAGGGATACATATGGTTTTAGCCAGAGTTTGGATAGTTACTTTTCAATAGTGACTAAAAAGTAATTTGTTACCATCACTTGATATAGGTAGGAAATACCTTGTTGGACTGCTTAATACATTAGTCATTACTTTTTCATTTTATTTGTTAACTTTTTTGTGAGGTGGGGAACTTACTTTTGATAACAGAATGATTTGGAATAACCCCTGTTCAAATGTCTTTTAAAATGACTAAAATTCCATTTAAATAGAATTTTAAAAGTATTACTAGATATACAATACCGTATATACTCGACTATAAGTCGAGAAATTTATGCCCCAAAATTGCACCTAAAATCTTGGATAGACTTATATAAGGTTCAGTACATCAGTAGTGTTTAGGAGGGTCCTAAAGCAAGCAAGCTTGATGCCCCAATTTCCATTGAACACCAATTCCTTCCCCCTCCAGTCCGTTTTGCAAGCCTTTGCTTCCTATCGGAAAAACTCCCCATTTAAATCCACTTGCTTCATTCTCTGGACCTTTTTGCAAGAACTTGCCTCCTATCAAAAAAACCTCACCATTTAAAACTATGTCTCCAGTCCATTTTGCAAGATCTTGCTTCCTATGGAAACAACTCTCAATTTAAATTGCTTCCTTTTTCAATCTTATGTTAAAACCTCTCCTCCAGCACCTGGGAATCGGTTGGGAGAGGTCCAGAGAAGGAGAAGGAGGGACGGAAGTGGTATTTCCCCCTTTACATCTTTCCTTATAGCCCCCTAAGTTTTACCTTTGACTTATCCACAGGTCATATCAAAACCCAGGATTTTGACCCTGAAACCTTCCCTCGACTTATACATGAGGTTGACTTGTACATGAGTATGTATGGTAGGTAGTTTACTTCCCATTCATTACTGTTACTTCTAAAATAAAACATCATTCCCTCATTGTAACCTCCCACAGAAACTTTGTGCAGGTAATTGTGTCTCTTATCTAAGTAATCTCTAAAGTGAACTTTTAGGTTTAGGGTTTTATTAGTTTTGATTAACTGTGTCAATTATTGTAATAAGATTTTGTTGTGGTTGGGCACACAGATTCAGTGGTATCTTTTAAAAATAAGCACATTTTCAGAAATGTAAGTAGATATATTTAATTAAACAATAATCCAATCTGTCCTTGTGATCTCATTGACTTCATGTCAAATAGATGAAATTCCTATATTTATTGATATGTCAATAGTTTCCTCCCCACTAATTTTGCTCACATACAAGGCCAATCTCTCTTAAAGCAGATGGTAAAGGGTTTCTTTAATCAGTTTTGAACCTCTTGACCTCTTAATGACTTTGTTCAGATGCAAAACACAATAATCTGACAGAAAATGGAATGTGCCAGACCCACAACTCCTTGCCTCTAATGGTCTTTTGGCCCTACTCCTTTAGTAGGTGTGTGTGTGTCTGACAAAGGGTGCTCTAGTTCTCAAAGCCTTTATGCCACAATAAATCTTTTAGGTTATAGAATGCCTCAAGATTCTTGGCTGCATGAGGATTTTAGCATGCAAAATTACCAGGCTAATTTAGCTGTGCTTTTGAAATTTGTGTTTTAAACTGGGATTTCTTCACTATGTAGGGTTTTTTTTTAGCCAGATACTTTTAGAAAGAATGAAGGAAGGTGCAATGCATGGTGGCTGAGGTGAAAAAGAGGCAGTCAGTCATAGCAGTGTAAAATGGCTTCTTTAATGAATGTATGATTTAAGAGAGCATTCTAACACACAACATGACATTGTAGGTATCTTTCCAGCAGAAAGTGTGTCTGTAGTGCACTTTATTTCAAATGGAGATGACATATTTTTGAGGTTCATGGATCAACTGTAAATGGAATTTGAGTGAATTAAAGCAAAAACTCTTGGCTTGATCATAGAGAATGAAAAACTGTAGAGGGGACTGATCAATTCAAGCATAATAATGGGACAAAAGACTATTTACAGTGCCTTGGCTATTTGGATGAAAGGCAGAATCTAAACCAAGATGTCTTTTGAGTCTTGTTCAGCCCAACTTTCTATATCAATTCTGGGGAAGAAGGTGTGGGAAGAGATGAATCCTGAGGAAATTCCTAAGATCAACAGAAAGAACACATTTCCATTCACAAAAATAATACTGCAGGCAAGGGAAACGGTTGGTATCTAGAAAATATTTTGATGGATTTGGTCCATAGCTGTGGGAAGGAAGGGCAGATGGTGGTCATTGCTAACTGTCTGTCTGCCTTTGCTTGCCTGCATCCAATATGGTGCCTTCTAAATCTGCAAAATAAACAAAACAAATATCCAGCACATTCCTTTCCCCGCAGATTGCATATAGCAGCAACCTGGCTTCCAATACAAAAGTTTGATATTCCACATGAAGACATCAGAGCTGTCCAATAGGGTATGTAAATTTGATTGGATATCTGACAGTGGCTTATTCCCAGTGATCCTCATTAGGAAACAAAAGGTTGATGTGGAAAGGAGCGGCAGGAATGACTCTTGGGTACACAAGGCGAGACTGATGAGTGAGTTTATCGTTCTTTTATGCGGTTGCCCTTTGTCTCCCTTCATAAATGCATTATGAATAGTTTCCTAACAGTCTCAAGTGACCCATAGACACATCTTAGCATTCTTGCAAAGAAATCATTAATGGATCTCTACCAAGAAAGATTAACTCTTTCAGGTGGCACTGCACAAGACAGTCAGAGTAAAAAGCAAACTGCTCTGTAGATCAGAAAACAAATATGGCACTTCTTTAGAAAAAAAATTCATTCTGTGGCCAATGCATATTTCCTCTCGCCATTTTGCTTTATGTTTGGCAGTAATAATTAGGCAATATGTAAAGGTAGATAGACTGACAGATAAGCAGGTAGCTAGATACTTTCCCTATATTATTAATTTTATTGGCTTTATTGCCACTGTCATTAACATTAACATGATCTCCGTCTGGGCATGGACAGGGGAAGCATGTCCCTGTTAGTGCTTTTGGACATCTCAGCGGCTTTCGATACCATTGACCATGGTATCCTGGGGGAGTTAGGTATCGGGGGCACTGCGCTCCAGTGGTTCCGTTCCTACCTCTTGGGTAGATTCCAGATGGTCCAGCTGGGGGACGTGTGCTCTGATAAGAGGGCACTTACATCTGGTGTCCCTCAAGGAGCCATTCTGTCCCCCATGCTATTTAACATTTACATGAAACCGCTGGGAGAGATCATCTGGAGACACGGGGCGCGGTGTTATCAGTATGCTGATGACACCCAAATATGCTTCTCTGTGTCCCCGACTGATGCAGTAACTAGGGATGGCATCTCTCCTCTAAATGCCTGCTTGGAGTCGGTAATGGGCTGAATGAGGGAAAACAAACTCAGTGTGAATCCAGAGAAAACGGAAGTACTGGTGATAGGTTCCCTGGATCTGGGTGGTGAGATTTGCCACCCGGTCCTGAATGGGGTCACGCTCCCCTTGAAGGACTTGGTCTGCAGCTTGGGAGTGCTCCTGGACTCGTTGCTCCAGCTGTCATCTCAGGTGGATGCGATGGTCAGGAGCGCTTGTTATCAACTTCGGCTGATACGCCAGCTGCGTCCCTACCTGGACCGGAAGGACCTTGAAACTGTAGTACATGCTCTGGTAACATCTCGATTGGATTTCTGCAATGCACTCTACATGGGGCAACCCTTGTACCAAACCCGGAAGCTACAGTTAGTGCAGAATATGGCAGCGAGATTGGTCGCTGGTTGTTCCAGGTCTGACCATATAACACCCATCTTGAAAGATCTTCATTGGCTGCCTATTCGCTTCCAGGCTCAATACAAGGTATTGGTAATGACCTATAAAGCCCTAAATGGCTTTGGCCCAGGATACTTGGAGGACCGCCTCTCCCCATATAATCCGCCCCACACACTCAGGTCAACAGGGATGAAATTGTTGTAGGTCCCAGCGACACGCCATGTGAGGACCTCACAGAGGGCATTCTCTATCGTGGCCCCCAGCTCTTGGAATAGTCTCCCAGATGAGCTCCGCTCCACCACATCTTTAGCTCTTTTTAAAAAGAACCTGAAGACGTATTTCTTTTCCCAAGCCTTCCCACTGTGAATAATCATTTTTTCCCTTACCCCTTTTCATTGATGACCCTGGAATGTATATATCGACTTCCCCTTCTATCTGGCCCTTTTGTTGATAGTATCACTGTGTTGTTTTTAATGCTGTTTTTAATTGATTTTATTTGAATGTTTTTTATATATAATTGTTCGCCGCTTTGATCAAAATTTTGGAAAAGCGGGTTACAAATACACTATATTATTATTATTATTATTATTATTATTATTATTATTATTATTATTATTATACATTTTGAACATATTGAAATA
Organism: Sceloporus undulatus; assembly: GCF_019175285.1. Classification (NCBI taxonomy): domain Eukaryota; kingdom Metazoa; phylum Chordata; class Lepidosauria; order Squamata; family Phrynosomatidae; genus Sceloporus; species Sceloporus undulatus. Next base: position 17,030,493 of record NC_056525.1, on the reverse strand, counting down.
GTGGTATATGCATTTTAAAAATAAATATATTTCTTCTTCAGTTAAGGATTTTTAGTTGCTTATTAAAGAAGCTGATGGTTACCTTTAAGGAAAGAGCATGTCAGAGGTAGAAATTATATAGTCTGTGGTCCTATAGCCATTTATATAGCCCCTGCCACCATTTTTTTAAAATGGTGTAATCACATCTCCAGAAGCCTCTGGGAAGCACAATTCTTCTCTAAGGCAAGTTATAGGCTATGTCTATTTGAAAGTGGTTTTTTAAAGAAAAAAAAAACACTAATACAGTAGTGTCAATTCTGTCATTTCTGGTTTCAACAAGAAAGAAATCATGTGTCCTGTGGCAGATCATGTGTGTGAGATAAAAGATTTCAGCTAACTGGAACTTTATGCACTCAGAAATGTGGCCATTTACATGTCAGCAACAGAGAGGGCAAAATAGAAATGCTCAAAATAAAATGAAAAATGAGACAAGATGAGTTCCCAGGCCAGCTAAGGCTCTTTCAAAACTGAAATGAAGTCACAGGTGCACCTAAAAGGGCTTTATGGAATACATTAATGGTTTAGTTGGAATACAGCAATAAAATCTAAAGATGAAGGCAGTTCACATCCCTTTAGTTGATCAAAGCAGTCCTTCATCACAGCTGATGTTCACTTATGTCCCCTTGATGAACTAGTTGGCATCCCACTGGACTGGGTTCCTGGGCCGGATTGTGGTTGATTATGTACCACCTCAGGATTAGGCTAAACAATATGAATTTTCCAGACTTTGCCTTGAAAACTGCAGATACTTAGCCAGATGAAGAGGAGACCTCACCCCATTCTATCAGAGGAACAGTTTTCCTGGCATTCTAAAACAAAACCATTCTCATCTAGCCATGCAGCATGAGCTAACCTTGCAAAGCCTGCTAGAGAAACTTCAACAATTGAATCCTGCATTATGATAATTATTTGATGCAGGCCTATTTTATTGACTAATAAATAGTTTCTTAAATGTCCTTTAAAAATATTGCTTTAAAACATGAAAGCTAACTATTACAGAGATTTTGTGGGTTTTTTGGGCTATGTGGCCATGTTCTAGAAGAGTTTATTCCCAACGTTTCACCAGCATCTGTGGCTGACATCTTCAGAGAATGTTGGCATAGAAGAGAGCTGGAGATACACACACACACACACAAATACACACTCTGTAGGGAGGAAATTCCATGTTAATCTGTGTATTGTTCTGTTGTTGATGGCAGGGCCTCAGGGTGGGAGGATATGCAAAGGAGGATTAGTATCTGCTAATTGGTTATCATTATCTGCTGGGAAAGCCCCTGACTCTGGGTGGTTTCTCATTTTCATTTGCTGAGTCCTCATTTTGCTATTCTTCAGGAATGGTAGCCAAATTTTGTTCACTTTAAATGTTTCTTCTTTCTGGTTGAAATTATCCAGATGTTTATGGATTTCAATGGCTTCCCTGTGCATCCTGACCTGATGGTTGTTGGCATGGTCCAGGATTTCAGTGTTATCAAACAGCATGTTATGCCCTGGATGGTTTATAACATGTTCTGCTACTGTTGATTTTTCCTGCTGACTCAGTCTGCAGTGTCTCTCGTGTTCCTTGATTCATGTTTGTACACTGAGTTAGGTGGTCCCTATGTAGACTTGTTCACAGCTGCATGGTATGCGGTAAACTCCTGTGGCTGTGAGAGGGTCTCTCTGGTCCTTCGCTGAGTGCAGCATTTGCTGGATTTTCTTGATTGGTTTCCCTATTCTGTCTGTGACTCCTTTGATGTATGGTAAAAATACCTTCCCTTTGGGTGGTTGCTTGTCTTCACTCTTCTGGGTTTTTCCGGGCATGGCAGCCTTTCTGACGTCTGAGCTGGAATAACCATTGGCCTGTAGAGCCAAGTTCTTCAGTTCATCTTCCAAGAAATGGGGTTCACAGATCCGTTTTGCCTGGCCTACCAGTGTTTTGATTGTGCTTCTTTTTTGTCCTGGGTGATGATTGAAGTTCTTGTGCAAGTATCTGTCCATATGTGTAGGTTTTCTGTACACTGTGTGGCCCAAACCTTGATTAGGTTTGTGGTTGACTAAGACATCCAAGAATGGCAGTGTTCCTTCCTTTTCTTTTTCCATGATGAATTTGATGTTAGGATGTATGTTGTGCAGATGGTTCAGGAACACAGCCAGATCTTCTTCTCCATGGCTCCAAATGGTGAAAGTGTCATCCACGTATCGGAACCAAGTTGTGGGCTTTTTGGTGCTGTTTCCAAGGCTTGCTTTTCAAAGTGTTCCATGTAAAAGTTTGCTATCACAGGGCTTAGAGGGCTTCCCATTGCTACCCCATCTCTCTGTTCATAGAATCTACTGTCCCACTGGAAATAGCTTGTGGTGAGGCAATGTTCAAACAGGGTTGTGATGTCTTCCGGAAAAATCTGTCGGATGAGTGCCATGGTGTCCATTATGGGGACTTTGGTGAACAGGGAGACTACATCAAAGCTGATTAGTATGTCTCCTGCTTTAAGTTCAAGGTTGTTGATTTTTCCTATGAAGTGATCTGAGTCCTTGATGTAGTGGGGGGGTTTGTCCTCCACTACATCAAGCAAAATGAGGACTCAGTAAATGCAAATGAGAAATCACTCAGGTTCAGGGGCTTTCCCAGCAGATAATGATCACCAATTAGCAGACACTAATTCTCCTTTGCATATCCTCCCACCCTGAGGCCCTGCCATCAACAACATAACAATACATACATTAACATGGAATTTCCTTTCTACCCAGGATCACAGTGTGTGTGTGTGTGTGTGTGTGTGTGTGTGTGTGTGTGTGTGTGTATGTATCCAGCTCTCTTCTATGTCAACATTATCTGAAGATGCCAGCCACAGATGCTGACGAAACGTCAGGAATAAACTCTTCTAGAACATGACCACATAGACTGAAAAACCCACAAAAAACTATGGATGCCGGCCATGAAAGTCTTCGATCTAACTATTACACCTTGCCAATACTTCCTGAAGCTCTCCTTGTGTCTGTTTCCAAGGCCACTTTGGGTACAGGAGGAAATACATGTATGCACCACTAGAGCCATGCTGGTTGATGGATCCTGAGATATATAGGCTAAAAAGGCAACTTTTCTGAACTGGGCCACATGATTAGTCACCTGGCAAACATCTGGATTGGCTAGGCAACAGTTCCAATGCTACCAGTTTGTATCTTTGACCTTCCATGATCAACGAAGTGGTATCTTTTGCTCACCTGTGCTCCTGATTTTTTTCTTTTTAAAACCAACATTTTGGGCTACACAATATGATGAGATTCATGGTCATAGCACACAATACTGCAATTCACCTTTGCATTTTTCTCTGTGTAACCACATGCTTTGTTGCTCCAAATCACACTGCATGGCTTTAAAAAGTTTAACTGGAGTGGGAGAAAATCCTCAGAAGTTGGGAGCGTGAGATTTGTAATACAGAGGAATGCTATCCCAAAGCGTTACACAGGATACTTTGCATACCCTGACAAAACGTCATTTGAAATGAGATACAAGATAGAAAAAAAATACATATTTTGTACCTGTATATGTACAAACAGTACAGCAGCTCCAATTAATGAATGTCGTATTGGACATTTCCTGGAATCATTAATCTTGTCATAACAACTTCGTATGATTTACTAATGATAGCAAATCGCTTCCATGTCAGTGATACACTGAAACAGATCTGGATTTTAGTCCAAAGTTTAAATAACTACCCAAGGTATTGAATTGAATTCAGGGATAGGATACTGTACCACATTTAAATTTTGGACTATACCCCAGAACAGATTCACCATTTCTCGCAGCCACTGTGACTTGTCCTTCAGATTTATTACTTGTGGGTTCCACAAATCAGATCTTCTGTACTTTTTGGGACCTGTTTTTTGTTTTCAGGTTATTTGAAATTTTCATTCCCCACCAAACTGGCAACATCCCCTGTTTCAAAGAAGAGGGACTGCACACTGCCTTTGTTTTCAGAGCAACTGAACATTCCACATCGCCACATCAATTCAGCCAAACAATGTGAAAAGCTTTACTGTATTGAGCACAGTATATAAAATAGGTGGATTCTGCAAAGATTACTTTTTATTCTTGCTGAGCTTTGTGCTGAATTGTGGCCAAAGTGTGAAAACGACCCACAGAATGAGTTGCCCAAAGCTCCAATATCATTGCAAAGATACTATGGGTACATTTTAGAGGGTTGTTTTTTTTAAAAATACACCCTGATAGAACAACGCAGGCTGGTAACATTGTGGGGGAGCTAGAGTGGCATCATCAATCACAACACAAGGGGTGTTTTGTCAGTTACAGTGCACCTGCCTCATATGGGTGCGACCTCGGGCATGTTTTATGCAACTTTCAGCATATGCTGAAAGCCACATGGGGAGAAGGGGTGGCGCGTCTCATAGGGAATAATGGGATTTGTGCCCATGGTGTGCGTGCGCTGTCCACCACTGCACCACCACGTGCATGAGCCCCATTCATTTAAATGGGGCTTGAGCATAGGTGGAATTTGCTTTACACGGGGGAGTCTGGAATGGATCCCCCACATAAAGTAAGGGTGCACTGTATAAACCCAGGCAGCTTTGTAGCCTGGATGGTAGAATGAATCCTGTACTACTTTGGAGGTGCCTTTTAAATATTTAAACATTGTCACTATTTCCCCCTTCTCCTAGCTGCTTAAAATAAACTCTCTCCCACAGGCAAAATTCAGTTCCTTCCACTGTTTCTTTACATAATTGATTTTTTGTATAGATTTATTTAATACCTCTATTGTTTGTCTTATGACTCGGGCCTACCCAGGGCCTTCAGCTACCTGAGGCAAAGAACAGAATGATAATCCTACCACCCTGAGCATAAGCAATTTTATCTGATTTTGCAAACTAAGCAGTGTCAGGATTGGATAGTACTTGAATGGATGCCTGCCAGGGAACACTAGAGGTGGGATGTCTATGTAGGGCTGGAAAAGAATAAAAGCCGAAAGAGGTGCTGCAAGTCAAAATTGACAGCAGTGAACCAATGATCCAGTTCTGTACAAGGCAACACCCTACATCCCTATATTTGTTTTCTGATTCTCCAGAGACATGGAGCAATGGATTCAAGCTACAAAGAAAGATATTCCACCTAAACATTAGGATAAACTTCCTGATGGCAAGATCAGTTTGACACTGTAAAAGGCTGCCTCAGAAAGTGGTGAAGTCTCCTTCTTTGGAAGTTTTTAAACAGGGGTTGGATTATCATCTGTTGAAAGTGCATTGATTGTGTCTTCCTGCATGGCAGGGAATTGGACTGGATGGCCTTTGTGGTCTCTTTCAACTTATGATTCTACGATTCTTCCATATTCCATGTATATATAAGCTGAAAGGATTGATAACTGAATATTATACCCGTATTGGTGATGGGACAGTATCCTCCATCACTTTTGAAAGCAACAAGTAAAATCAGAAGATTCAAGCAAGTGAAATTAGGGGTTCACACCATGTATCGAATTCTTATAAAAATATGCAATAGTCAGAACTGAGCAACAATAATCCGAAAGCTATAAGGTCAAACCTTTGGCCCTTCATTTGTTTTGAGGTTCAGATCCCAGAAGCCCCAGTCAATTTGGCCAAGAGTCAGGAATTATTGGAGCTTCCCACACTTCTGGAAAGTTGGGGAGAACTGAAGAAAATAAACATTCTTGAAAATGGGGTCAGATTTGTGTATAAACAAAGGGCCATCTTAAACCTTTTCTTGTACTTATTAATAAAAATCTTGGCTATTTCTAGAAACATGCCAGCTCAGTGATGCATATTTTATTAACCTCTTTAAAGTATTTAGCAGCTGTTATGGTGCCACATGACATAGTAAATAAATTATGTCTCCTTATGGAGGAATAAGAAGAAAAGAAGTGTGAATTCTTCTTGACCTCCAGGATCAGATTGTTTTTCCTTTCTTTTATCCCAGAATTCAGGTCATGGTATCTTCTGTATTTATCCCAATTTTATCCTGCACTTTCTTTGGGAAGCTTGGGGGATTTTTGTGGTGGGAGGGAGGGTCCCAGCAGTTGCACACTACCAAAAGGAAGCTCTGTTATGTACCCTTTGAGTTACAGTGAACTAGGAATGTTAGCCTTGAACTGGTTCTTCCTTATGCTGTGAAAAATAAAAAAAAATAACAAAAAGAATTTAAAAATATAATAAAAAAAAAAAAAAATATTCCCCTCCACTTGATGGTTGTTGCCCCCCCCCCCCCATGAGTTTCAGGGAGATTTTGCATGTTTTTAAGGATTCTTTCCCCCCTCATTTCTGTAAAAGTGCAAAATTGAACACTGTAGTACATGGGGCCTTGCTGTACAGACTATTAAAATATACCGGTAATAGGATTGTATGGGTTAGTTACATGTTTTATGAGTTGTCCTTTTGTGCTTGCTATGTATCTTTTCTCAGTTTCACAAAGGGAGCTGTTGGAGATCAGTACTTCACAGTTCATACTAAGACCTGGAGAAGATTCACCACTCCACTGTAATGAGAGCAAGCAGGTGCAACCTTGTGCAAGAGTTTTGCCTCCAGCACAAAAGTGGAGCACCAAGCCCTTTTCTTTCTTCTCATATTTTCTGCATTTTGTACAAAAATCTCTATACAGGACTAGCATGTTCCCTCTTTGTGAAACTTTTTGAACATGCCTTTTTGAACAGGCCTTTGACAAGGTTCCCCATGACATTCTTGCAAACAAACTTGTAAAATATGGGCTAGACAAGGCAACTGTTACATGGATTTGTATTTGGTTGACTGGCTGAACCCAAAGGGTGCTCAGCTCTTCCTCCTGAAAAGAAGTGACCAGTGGGGTGCCACAGGGTTCTGTCCTGGGCCCAGTGCTATTAAACAACTTCTTTAATGACTTGGACCACAGAAATGGGGGCATGCTTATCAAATTTGCAGATGACACCAAATTAGGAGGAGTAGCTAATACTCCAGAGGACAGGATCAAAATGATCTCAAGAGGTTAGAAAGGTGGGCCAAAGGTAACAAAACGAATTTTAACATGGAGAAATGTAAGGCACTCCATTTAGGGCAGAAAAATGAAATGCACAGATGTAGGATGGGGGACACCTGGCTGAATGAGACTACATGTGAAAGGAATCTAGGAGTCCTAATAGATCACAAGTTGAACATGAGTCAACAGTGTGATGCGGCAGCTAAAAAGGCCAATGCAATTCTAGGCTGCATCAATAAAAGTATAGTATCTAGATCAAGAGAAGTAATAGTGCCACTGTATTCTGCTTTGGTCAGGCCTCACCTGGAATACTGTGTCTAGTTCTGGGCACTACAGCTCAAAAATGATGCTGAGAAACAGGAGCATATCCAACAGAGGGCAACTAAAATGGTGAAGAGTCTGGAAACTATGGCCTATGAGGAACGACTTAGGGAGCTGGGAATGTTTATCCTGGAGAAGAGAAGGTTAAGAGGTGATATGATAGCCCAGTTTTAATATTTGATGGGGTGTCATAATGAGGAGGTAGCAAGCTTGTTTTCTGCTGCTCCAGAGAACAGGACCCGGAACAATGGATGCAAGCTACAGGAAAAGAGATTCCACCTCAACAGGAACATCCTGATAGTAAGGGCTGTTGGACAGTAGAACACCTTCATCGGAGAATGGTAGAGTCTCCCTCCTTGGAGGTGTTTAAACAGAGGCTGGATGGTCATCTGTCGGGGATGCTTTGATTGAGAGTTCCTACATGACTGATGGTCCTTGTGATCTCTTCCAACTCTAAGATCCTATGATTCTATGATTCTGTGAAGCCACGAATGCTGCTACTCATGGGCTCTGGAGAATCCTTAACTAAATTCCTCCCATGCTGTGTGATTTCTTTTTCATAACTCTGCCATCAACCAATGAATGCATTCTGTTTGGGCCTGTCTTTTGGGCAAATGCAGACAGTGGCTATTTCATTAGAACATGGTCCAAATTTATTGTCTAGTTCAGTGGTTTTCAGCCTTCAGTCTTTCAGAAATTTTGGACTTCAGCTCCAATGATTCCTGACTGTTGGCCAAGTTGGCTGGGGCTTCTGAGATCTGAAGTCCAAAACAAATGAAGGGCCAAAGTTTGGGAACCTCTGGTCTAGTTCAACCTTATGGTTGAATTAAAGTCTAGTCGAGCTGCAGCAGGCTGAGGAGTTTCACATTCACTTGTTCCTTAGGGGACAGAGAAAGTTCTGTGCCTGAATACAATAATATTCACAGGGAACATGGAGGTTGGAGGGTATATTTGCTCTGGGGTTTGATGAATTTGCTAGATAGAGGTAGGACTTTTTTAATGGTAACCCCACATTTTTTAAACTTTCCTAAGAATTTTGTTGGTTCATTCACTTCATGGCTTTAATCTGGATGTATTGATAGATCTCTTGTTGTTGTTTACCTGTCTCATTTACTGCTTTTTTCATTTAAAAAAAACCTGTAGAGTTCTGCTTGCTTAGCAGCTGGCTTATAATTTTTCACACACACACACACACACACACACACACACACATATAGGAGGAGAAGTTGCTACTGGTGATTGAGTGAATAAATTTAGCAGGGTTGCCATATTTCAAAACTGGGCATTTGATTTGCACATTATGCAAATCATTTTAATTATGCAAATTACTCTCATTTGCATTCTAATTCTGCAAATTAGGCACTTTAATGGTTGCATTTTTCTTCTGCTATGTTTGAGATCCCTTACCATTTGTATGCGTGTTTTTAGAGAGAACCAGTATAGAATGTTTAAAATGATGGAATTAGAACTAGGAGCTCCAAGTCAGTTGTCTGTTTAGCCATGGAATTTATCATGTGCCCTTGAGCCATTGCTACTTTTCAACAAATTTACTATACTGAGTTGTTATGGGGATTAATAAGGAGAAGTGAACCATGTAAAGTTGGCATGTACTAATTCAGCACAAACAGAAGAACAACAATGACAATATTAGCATTTTCTCATGCAAAGGCACTTCAGTGGTATTTTCATCAAACCACTGTATTTTTTTTTTTTTTGTCATCAGTTTTTTACTAATAGCGAAAAGCTGCAGTTCAATGCAAATACCACTTCAGTTGACTTCCATTTGATTTGCAGGGCAAAATGCAAAGGATGGGAAGACAAACAGCAGTAATTGTAAAGGGGGGGATGGCGTGGTTTCCTGCAGAGAGATAATTATTTTGTTATAACTCAAATACAGTCTAGTTTAACTTTCTTTGACCATTTTGATTTTTCATCACATTATACATGTTAATCAACACATTAATGCTACTGTCTAGTGTGGTGTAGTTGACTACAACTCTGAGATTCCCTTGTGGGACTCAAGCACTGGTCTCAGAGTTGTAGTCCAGTGCCCAGTGGGTGGGCATTGGACTGCAACTACAACCCACTGGGTGACTCTCAGCTTTAGAAAACCTCATGATAGGTTCAACATAGATTCGCCATAAGTCAGAAACAAACAACAAGAAGAAAAATGCATCCCATTATTGTGTGCTAATGCCAATTAAGATAACAACAAATGTTTTACATTTTGCATTTCTATTCCTCCTCACCTCACTAATTATATCCTATCACCCCCATCCATGTGCAGACATATCTGTCAATTGACTCAGTACTTCAATGCATTTGATGAAGTGGATTGCAGCTTGCAAAACATAGGCCAAACATGTGTTTTTTTTTTTTTTTTTTGCATCTAAATACTAACACAGCTACCCATATGAAAACTCTGAGGGCATTCCTTCATGTAAGAGAAATAATTTTGAAGAAAGTGCCAATGCAGTGTGGCCAATGTGTTTCACCTTAACATCATCCATGTTCTTCTCCTTTCTCCATTGCAGCTATTGTTCTGTTTCCCTGAGAGTTTAGATTGTGGCAATAAATGCAGATATAATAAATTCATATTATATAAATATTTGCCTAATAAATGCAGATATATAAGTAAATGTCCAAAAAATATAACTATACAAACCTCTTATGCACATTTAAAGATTTAGTTAACTTAGTAGGACATATGTTCAAATGCTCATACAGTTGGCCCTCCTTATCCATGGATTTTTTATCCATGGATTCAAGCAGCCACAGTTTAAATAATTTTTTAAAAAAAGTATACATTCTAAATAGCAAACCTTGATTTTCCATTTTATATTAGAGACACATTTTTTCTTTTCCATTATATTTAATGGGACTTGAGCATTCACAGATTTTTTTTATCCACAGGGGGTCCTGGAACCAAACCCCAATGGATAACAAGGGCTCACTGTACTATATTTTTAAGACAAAAGGACATTTTATTTCGCATTGTTTGAATCCATTTCCCCAAAATCTAATGATTCACACCAAGCACCTACCTTAATAAGCTCCTATTGACCCTCTTCTATTGTTTCTTCTCCGCTCCACCTTCCATCAGTGTATTATGAGGTGACTGCCTCATGGAGTAGAGCACCTGGAGCAATGAATGACTCTCTCCACCCGGAGGACATCTGCTGCTGTTACCTTGTCTCCTTTGCTGTCCTCCTAACTTGCTCCCCAGTATTTCGCATTCCTGGACTCACCCTCCCTTCTCTCCTTTCTATTCACTTCCTTACCTCATTCTTCATTCCTACCTCTTCCCTCACCTCACAATGCTGCTCTTCCTTGTTTCTTGCAATCCACCACTTGCACTGCTCACTCTCCCTTCTCTCTTGCTTCTTCCCATGTCTCACTGCATTATCTCACAATCCCTTGTTTCTTCACTCTGCTACTCATTCACCCTTATCTCCTACTCCTTGTTTCACCTCAACTTGCACATGTAAGGGAAGGGCTGACTTACAGAACAAATAGACAGTAGAGTGGCTACATATTTTGCCCCACATCTTGGTCCTACAAGAGACTTAAAAACAACAACCTAGAAACTAGCCCAACATGATGGTCCAAACTGGTAAAAGAAATCCAGGAAAAAACTCACCAAACCAGGGGTTTGACAACCCTAAGATCTAGGGATTCCACGTTGGTTAGCAGTATGTTAAAGTGCTAGATGAATACGAAAGACAATATAAAAGCCATCTGATCCAAATTCAGCTGTATAATATCTATTCAATACAAACACAAGCTCTCCATTCTATATATCAATAATATATCAAGTCATTTTTTACAGTTCCTTGTAAATTTGGAAGGAAACTAGGCTAAAAGTTAGAATTTGTCGAATACACATATAGGGCAGTCATGTGGCAGCCACATACCATCTAAATAATTAACAAAACAGGATTTTGATGTATGTGTGGTGAGTGGATCCTACTAAAGGTATGGCAAGCACAACTACACCCACACCCACACACTCCCACACCCACAAAGTTGGGGCACACATTTAATAACTAAAACAACTGCATTCCAACAGTCAACAGTTAAATATGAACAATATATCAGATATAAATGTGCACTTACGAATCTGTGAAAACTGTCATTTATTTCAGTGTAAACCTATCTCCACACTTCTCAGAAGTATGAACAGAAGATTTACAACCTGCATGTCTTTCCAAAAGAGGACATAATTGTTATGCATTGCTTAATTGGATGAGGTGGCACTCCTAGAGCTTAAAAAAGTCACTTTTTTAACATTATAACTCCTAGAATTCCCCTAATGAGCAAGGGTAAAAAAAAAAAAGCCGAGATAATTTGCCACAGGGGTGGGGAATGTGTGACCCTCCAGAAGTTCTTGGACTCAAACCTCCATCACCTTTCACCATTGGCTATGGTGGAAGACTGAATGGGAGTTGCAGTCTAGTCATATTTAGGTAACCACATATTCTCCCTCAGTTTTATAATTGGTCATGCTGAGGCTCTCTCTTGCCCCTCTCTTGTTCTGGGAAGAGTATTAAAAATGGTGGAAAGGCCTGATGAAACAAGCAGTAGAGTGGTGAGGTTTTAAAGGACATTAACTGGAAGCCTATCATGGGAACATAGCATAGTGCTAAAGATCAATAAATGCTAGTAGGTCCCTGAGCACAGCTGCCACCGCCATCTTTTGAGGGAGGTGCGGGTGGCATTGAGAGACCTCCAATAGCTGGAGATACAGAGGGAGTGCCCTGCCAGTCCATTGGTAGCTACTCCTCCCCTTACTAGAGATAATGGGGGAGACATTATGTGGAAGTGCTTCTCAAAGTGATGGTCCATGGAGTGATGGTTCATGAGCCAGGAAAGAAACTTATGGCCAATGGACACAAATATGGTAATAATAATAATAACAATAACAACAACAACAATAATAATAGCAGTTCCCCACATCAGGTAGCTCAAATGCCACCAACCTGTGTTGGCTGGTGGCATTTATGTCACTCTTCATTGCCCTGGGAACCTAGCACAGTAACGTATATAGAGCTGCTGAGTACTGCTGGTGCAGAAGACTGTCAGGGTTTATGAATTTTTCCAGATTTGCTAACCATTCCCCAAAGAGATCAGTCTAAGTTTAACATCTTTGTAGGAGGCGGAAGAGAGAGGTGTTAAAATAGAATCTCTGAAAAGGGTATAAAAATGACAAATGATAATACAGGGACCAAAGGAAACTGGTTTAAACAAATCAGATGTTTGTGTCATCTAGCTCAGTACTGGCAGCTCCGACTAACATAGGCTTTCCAATATTCTTCCTAGGCTATGCTGTGTGTTCCCTTTGTTTAAACTGAAGGTGGCAGAGATTGAACCCTGGGACCTTCCACACACAAGGTGTGTGCTCTGTTACAAGCCATGATGAATTCCCTACTGTTTGTTCAGTGATACTACAGTTGCCATGGTCATATGCATAGTTGATATAGTGTCAGGGGTATTCGCTCAATAATTTAAGGAAGCATTGGTGTCTTGGTTTAAATGGCTAAAGCACAGGTTGAAATCTCTTTTAAATTAGTTTCTCTTGTTTTAGGCTATTACTTCTCTAAACTTCTTCAGCTGGGAAACAGCTTAAGAGCTAGCGATTTTTAATGTGTGATGGGGAAAAAGAATTCCTCCAAAGTGTGTGTGTATATGTAGACATGCAAAGACACAAACACACATATGTAAAACTTAGTAGAAAAATAATTGATAAGATAACAAAAAATGGCCTTGGAATCTTTACAATAGTCAGTTTTTCCCAGTGTTAATACTCCTTATCACAGAAATAGATGGGTGAGAAGTTTTATTTCAATTTTTTTTCAAAGTAAGAATTTACCAAAATTCAATTTATTTCATACTTCACAGCAAAAAACAAAACAAGATAAAGCATGAGATTTTAAAATGGTGACTGTGAAAGGAACTGAAATGGACAGATTTGTTCATCTTTGAGAGCTTGTCTAGATGTAAATTCCTGTTATTAATTATGTTAGTCTCAGTTAGACTTGACACCTCTTTTTTTCTGAGAGACTCTTTGTCATTAAAACTTACATGGCAAGCAGATATAACATTGTCAGATCATCTCCATATATTGAAACTGGCTGAAGCTGATACAGAATATTGTATTATTTGACTTTTTGAAGAATTTAAAAATATTTGCAAATGTCTTCATTTGGGAGATAGGAAGAACTTGAGATTTTTCCATATTTGAATGTGGGACAAAGTCAGGATGCCTTTTTTTTCATCCCTAATCACAATATTTTTTCTATGTTGCTTTTTAATAACAAAAATAGTATTACTTACTGAAAAACAATAATACCTTGTTGTGCTATCTAGCAGAATAAACATTTCCTTTGGCAGAGAAAGGGTAGTACTTGTTGTATACTTTCAAGTATACTAAATAGATCAATCCCATCATCATCACACTTTGTTCTGCTGCGGTGTCTTTGAAGTTCAAGTATTACTCCTTTGAATGGAAATATCCTGCCCATCAGAGTAGAGAGTATTGGTTTCATTAAAAATAAGACATACTCATTTGTTCTAAATGTTTTACAGTTTTCTTCCGAGATTTACATTTTCCTCTTTCTACCTCAAACAATAATCTGTCTACATTCTTATTGATGTATTCACCATTAAGTCTAGATTGTCATCCTGGAATAATTAACTCTGCCAGGCCACGTGCGTAGAAAAGAAATGCCGTTGATTGCTTTCCAAACTATCTGACCAAGATCAGCACTGTCCCCAAATTGAAGATTTGTGCAAGAACAGATGGAGATTGCTAAAGTCTTAAGAAAACTGTGTATCAATTTTTGAATCCCCATTTCCATTTTGATTTTGATATTCTGCTTGACTGTCAAGTTTTGCAAATCAATCACGTTGATTCTCTGAGTACTTTAATATTTAGTTCATCTACAATAAATGCTGGGTTGACACCACACTTGGGAGTCCTTTGTGGCAGTGTCACATGACTGGAATGGGACTTACAGGCATTACATTTTTAGGCAAGGTCCTGAAGTGTGGTGGCATCCCAGCTCCAGGAGTTTCTGGATGAGATGGATTATCCAGATTCATCTCAGTCTAGTTTAAGGCCTAGTTACAGGACAGAGATTGCTTTGGTCACATTGATGGATAATCTGTGCCAGAAGCTAGACAGGGGAAGTATGTCACTATAGGTTCTGCTGGACCTCTCAGCAGATCTCGATACCACTGACCATGGTATCCTTCTGAGTCATCTTACTGGGATGGGACTTGGGGGCACCATTTTATAGTGGCTTAATTCCTTCCTGGAGACGCAAACCCAGTGGTACTGCAGATTCCAGCTCAACCCTTGGGCTGTTGGCCTGTGGAGTTCCTCAGGGCTTGGTTCTGTCCCCTATGCTATTTTGCATATGCATGATACTACTGGGACAGTTTGTCTGGAGTGCTGGGATTCTGTGCCATCAGTATGCAGATGACACCCAGTTCTATTATTCCTTTCCAAAACAAGCCAAGAAAGCTAAATTTGGTCCTAAATCTGGATGAGGACAAACAAATTGAAACAGACACAATGGAGGTGCCCCTGGTCAGGTGAACCCTGTGCTCGATGTGGTTACACTTCCCCTGAAGATGCAGTTCCACAGCTTTGGTATGCTCCTGAATTCAACTCTGAGCCTGGAAGCTGTGGTTTCAATGGTGGCTAGGAGTATATATGCTTGTGCACCAGCTGTGCCCATTCCTTGAGATATCAGCTCTGACCTCAGTGACTAATAATAATAATAATAATAATAATAATAATAATAATTTGTTTTATTAATATACTGCTATTCCAAAGATCATAGCGGTGAACAGCAAGTAAGCTAATTAGCAAGTAAGCTAATTTGCCCCAAACAGTCTGGGTACTCATTTTAGTGACCTCGGAAGGATGCAAGCCTGAGTCAAGCTTGGGCCCTTTTGCTGGTCTTGAACTCGCAACCTTGTGGTTTTGAGTGAATGGCTGCAATACAGGCATTTAACCACTGCGCCACCAGTGGTTGTGACTTAGTTACAACCTGGTTGAATTATTGTAACTTGCTGCACGAGGGGCTACCTTTATCTGGTCCAATGAGCTTTAACCAGATTGTTAACTGGGACTGGCTACAGGGAAAACGTAACCTCCTTGTTGCAACAGCTTCACTTGATGCCAGGCTGTTTTCAGACACAAGTCAAAGTGCAGCTCAGGTCTAGTCCACAAGGACCGTTTTCTTCCTTATGAACCAGGCCATGCTTTGAGATCTGCCAGAGAGACCCTTCTCTCTCTTCCATAGGTATACCTTTTGAGAACCCATGAGAGGGCCCTCTCAGTGGTCCCAGGCTCTGGAATTCCTTTCCCAGAGAGGTTAGACTGGCACCCTTCCTTTTCTCTTTTAGCAGCCAAATAAAGACCTTCTGTTCCAACAGACATTTCATACATGACTGTATAAGGCCCATCTCACCTAAACAATGTGCTGGATCTCACTAATTGTTGTAATGGTGTGTTTGTGTTTGGGTATAATTATGTATGTTTTAATCTGGTTTTAATTTTTTGAATGTTTACTTTCATTTTAACTTTTGTATCTTGTACATTTTAAAATTTTTAAATATTTTGTTGTAAGCTGCTTTGAGTCATACTGGGGAAAAGGTGGGATAGCAATGGTGATGGTGGTGGTGATGATGATGATGATGATAGCAGCAGCATTGCCTAGTGCATTTCTTCCTGGGATTCCAAGGTGTTAAAACAGTTGTCATTTCCTTTCTTTAAAAAACAGTCCCTCTCCAAAAGGATTTCATCATAGCCCATGGTGAACTCACTGGGTGTCATGGGTCCCTGCTCTTACTCCACCGTATCAGGCACTTGTACAATGCTTGATTGATTTTTAAAATTAAGGAGAAGTTAGGTGCATGTGCTCAGAAATTCTGAAGAAATAATTAATTATATTCAATTGAATACAGTGCTGCTGTGTGCAGCATTTACTTATTACAGTTTGAGGAACAAAAAGAGGCAATGGTGAGGTGGGGGAATTCTCCCTTGTACTTCAGTTTTACTTACATCTCTGAAATGAGTCTCAGCTTCCCCTTGACAATAGAACCATACATGATCAAGAGAGACAAAAATAGATTTAATTTCTCCTTTCTTTTCATTCACTGAAATTGCCTTATAATTCTATTAATAGCAAGTCCTCTCTTATCTTTTCTTCTGAAGATATTTGTTGCTGTTTAAAGCTGTGGCTGGAGAGAATAAGAAAGTATGAACAAAACTATGTAACCATGCATTGAAAAGAAGCAAGTATTTCATTGTGAAAACTATGTAGGAAAAAAAATAGATGCCATGGATGGGAAATTAAAGTTTCATAATTGACTCTAGAGATGGTAAATTAGTGCCAGAATATGACTTGGCATTAGTTGTGTGAGTTTTGCAGAACTGAAGGCATACCTGTTCTCTCTTTCTCCCCCTTCCTTCCTTTTTCCTTTTCTGGTTAAAGGCAGACTAGGGGTTAGTTTGAGCCAACTGTTATGTGACTGAAATGCCTCCATATCAGAGTTACTTTAACAAATGCTGGACTTGAGAATAACTCACCTTGGCTACATGACTGCAGCCTAGTACAATCAAGATTCCAGAACCTTGTGTCATTCAGAGCTCCATTCAAACTACAGGCATACCTCTGTAATATGATGGGTTAGGTACCAGACCACTGTTATAAAGCAAATATTCCCTTTGATTTTTTCCCCACTAGTAAATACTTGTAAAAGCCTTAAAAATCACATTATTATTAACTAAGTGTGAAATAGCATACCTGGAGAGCCATCATTGTCTAGTGGTTTGAGTATTGGATTACAATTCTGGAGACAAGGGTTCAGCTACACATACAGTCATGGAAAGCCACTGGGTGACCTTGGGGATGCCATACACTCTTAGCCATAGAGGGCAAAGGAAAACTCGCTCTGAACAAAACTTGCCAAGAAAACCCTTTCACCATAAGTTGGAAATGACTTGGAGGCACACAAAAACAACAAAAAGTTGCAAAGTTGCCAGAATATAACACTGATACACAAAGTGTACATATACTGTAAACAGACTGATTGAGAGTAATAACATGTTGCTGTACTGTAAACTGAAAAGCCTACATTAGGAAAGTGCTCTAAAGTGAAGCTCCTTGAAGCAGGATGGGAGTTGAAGTACAAAACATATGGAGGCCACCAGGCTACAAAAGGCTCTACTGGACAAATCTGCCTTGTACCAGGTCAGATTCAGAGTTTGGGAATGTCTCTGTTTTTAGATTACAACTCCCAGATTCCACCAGCAAGCAAGGCAGGTAGTCAAGTTTGAGGTCAGATTATTTGCCCTTCTAGCTCCATGTGGTTTTGTCTAGTGGGAAGCAAGCAGAAGAATCATAGAATCATAGAACATAGAATCATAGAACTATAGAGTTGGAAGAGACCACAAGGGCCATCCAGTCCAACCCCATTCTGCCATGCAGCGATCACAATCAAAGCATCCCTGACAGATAGCCATCCAGCCTCTGTTTAAAGACCTCCAAGGAAGGAGACCCCACCACACTCTGAGGAAGTGTGTTCCACTGTCAAACTGTCAGAAAGTTCCTCCTCATGTTCAGGAGGAATTTCTGTTCCTGGAGCTTGCATCCATTATTCTGTGTTCTAGTCTCCGGAGCAGTAGAAAACAAGCTTGCTACCTCCTCAATATGACATTCCTTCAAATATTTAAATAGGGCTATCATATCACCTCTTAATCATCTCTTTTCTAGGCTAAACATACCCAGCTCCCTTAGTCGTTCCTTATAGGGCAGAGTTTCCAGACCCTTCACCATTTTAGTCACCCTCCTCTGAACACGCTCCAATTTGTCAACATCCTTTCTGAATTGTGGTGCCCAGAATTGGACACAGTAGTCTAGGTGAGGCCTGACCAAGGCAGAATACAGTGGCACTATTACTGATGTCAGATTAACTGGGGAATAATTGTTAGGATCCTCTTTTTTTCCCTTTTTGAACAAGGGGACACAATCAGCTTCTTGCTCCTACTAATTGAAAATGCCAGTGGCTTTGCTGGCTGTGGGTTTTTGGGACTTGTACAGTGGACCCTCCCCTTACGTGGGGATCCGTTCTGGGTTCCTCCACGTAAGGGGAAATCTGTGTGTGCTGGAGCCCCATTAGAAGTAATGGGGCTCACACCCGCAGTGTACAATGCAATGGCGGGGTGCACATGCCATGGGCGCATGCCCCATTACTTCTTCTAGGGTGTATGAGGGGCTTTTCCAATGCGGCTTTTAGCATATGCTGAAAGCCGCATATGCCACGCCTGCGTAAAACATGGGTGCACTGTAATCCAAAAGGAAAGGTTTATTGGAAAGACTAATGGGTAACTTATAAGCTAACAAACATGTCTTCTGGTATTCACACACACACCAAAATGTTTAAATTAAACATTAAAACAAATTTTTCTCCCTTTTCATAGTGCAAGAGAAAAAGGTTGGAGGAGGAGAGCAAATCTATGCTTTGTTTTTTATTTTGTTGTGCCTGGAATGTATTCAAACATGATGTCAGTTGTATGTACATAGATGCCTTAGACAGATCAAGGTTCATAATTTCTTGCCTCTGAGGTGTGTAGCAAAATAAGAAATCTTTTTGACATGTTTCATGGCTCCCTGCTCACAGCCTGTGGCTATTTCCAGAGTTGTTCAGCCCCTTAATAGACAAGATGGGACATCTAGTTAGAGATGGTATCCTGACAACTTGTTTAATCTGTCTGGGGCCAATGGTTGGTTCTTCACTGGTCAGTCTAGAAACATAAATTGAATTATACTGAAATCAAGATTTGATTAAATAAATGCATTCTTCTTGCAAATGGGGTGTTGCTTTTGTATTCTTGTAGAGGTTAAGATGGTGTGCACAAAATACAGTATGTGGTTAGTGAGAGCAATCCATTTTATACTCATAGATTGCATCTTTTCCCATGAGGATGCACAAAGATCATATATTTGAACATTTCAAAGATGTAAACAAAGACATGTATAGCCAAGCAACATTAGCATGTGGTCAAAATAAGAAAAGCTGTTAATGGGGAATAAAGACAAGCAAGGAGAACCATTTGCCTGAGCCTACTGGAAAATACAAGATTTTCCCCCTTCTTTCTGTCCCCATTGCTGAGTTAACTGAGTGCAAACTACTACAGTCAGCAACAATTGAAGTAAGATAACGACAAAGGGGGAAGTGTGAGAGGATAGAGAAACTGGGACATTTTTAATGAAGCTGTAAAATTGGAACAGCAGACTGTCCCTGAAAATTTGGAGCAGCTGGAGAGTATGAAGCAGGGTTTTAGCAGGCAACATGGGAAATACATTGGACAAATGTCTTTGTTCTACTGATTCTGCCCCCCCCCCCCACTTCACAGTATGTGAAGTGGCAGCCTTTATGTGCTTACTAGGATAGCTATAATCTTAAAATAACTTTGACATTTATAACAGGGGAATTTCTAAGGCTTCATACCCCTGCAGCTGAGAGTAAAATGCTACTTTGTTACTTTTCATAAGTCAGCTTCAATGTTGTAATTGAGGACTACAATGGGGTGTCTGACAGTATGTACAGATATAGGTATAAATTGAGATGTATGATTTTGACAAATATATGCTTTAAGTGTTTCCCTCATAAAGTGTGAAGGCTTTGAAAAGATACATCCCTGAATGACTACTGTGAAGGTGCCCTTATCTTTTCCTGCAAAGTATACTTTTGGGGGGACAAGGGCCTTTCTTTGCCAAGAGAGATTTTTCACCATGGAAATAATCCACTCCTTCAATTATGGAAAAGAAATGAAAGAATACACCTGAACAGTCCTTGTGGAATTATGTGTGATTGTATCATAACTGCAAAACACTGGGATATTAGGGGCTTGCATTCTGAGAAGCAGAAGGTGCAGGGATAATGTGATTATAATGTAAGATTATTGAGAAACAAAGAGCAACAATGTCTGACCAAACACGGGCTAGAGCTCATTGGAAAGTCTGTGCTATGGTAGTGGTGAGAACAAAGAAGTCCTCCTTCACTGCCACCATTGCATCCACACAGTTGTCCAGCGGAGCTGTTTTGAGTGGTCAGAGGCCTTTTGCATTCTCCTACTCAAGAGCAGTATATAAACCATTTGGTAGTCCACTGCGAAAAATTTGCATGGCATTTTATGAATAAAATTGCTTGGATTTGCTCCAACGTGGATGCTGTAGTCGATACAGGTCTTTTGGATGTATCCTTGACCCCCGCTTGTCCTGTGTTATTTGATACATTTCCATTTGTGAAACCTGAAGATGTGGACAGAATCCTTGGAGAGCTGAGAGCCACCATGTGCATATTGGACCTATGCCCATCTTGGGTGATTGGGTAAGAGGATTAGTGAATGCCTCATTACAGTAAGGCAGGTTTCCAGCTTGTCTAAAATAGGCTATGGTGAAGCCACTACTGAAGAAATCTTCCCTAGATCCCATCAGAATGGAGAACTATTGGCCAGTCTCAAATATCCCCATTTTAGGTAAGGTATTGGAGTATGTGGTGGCTTCCTAGCTTTAAACAGAGGCTGGATGGTCATTTGTTGGGACTGCTCTGATTGTTTCTTCCTGCATGGCAGGAAATTGGACAGGATGGCCCTAGGAGACTCTCCCAGCTCTATGATTCTACTCAGAATGATAACATAATTTTTATCATGCAAAGTAACATTTTTACTAAAGCAAAGATATATAACATGCAAAATAAAGGCAAAATAATAATGAATGGAATACAGTGAAAATATATGGATGAAAATTTGGAATCTACAGATTTCTGAAAATTCAGTATCAAGTGCTCAATAGATAGCTGGTCCCTTGACATGTTTCATCAAGAGTAGAAGCTTAACTATTTAATATGTAAGGAGCAATGAAAGTCCTAAAGTACAGTGGAGCTGACTCAATTCTTTTTAAGTATATTTTTAACAATACATAAACTCAGTGGGGATCCCGCATACTGGTGTGGGGGGCAGGATTACTGGGGGAGGGACTTATGGTGGGACTTCTGGGGCCGGGTAAATAGGCACATGGGGTGGAGGGAGTGCCAAGTAGGTGGGAGAAACAGCTTCCTGGGCCACAGAAATGACTGCCTGGGCCACAGAAATGGCCACCTGCCACCTGCCCAGGCCAGTGACCCCCCCCAAGGCCCTAAGGAGCACCTGCATGGCCCAAGAATGAATGCGTGGGGCAGGGTGACGGCCGGCTGTCATCCCCTTCTGGGGTGTCACCCAGTGCGGCCCGCACCCCATAATGCCGCCACTGTATAAACTCATACATGATTGTAGACATATAAACCATATAGTAGTAACTCAAAGCACTGCAACCCACAGCATCCCCCTATATACATATGTGCCCAC